>NW_020169380.1:0-15299 GCF_000988165.1 Vairimorpha ceranae
AGTATAATTTTTTCCCTTATATAAGAAGAAATTTTGCCAATTATCGGTACTGATATAAATTGTGTTATCAACTTTCTCAAATCCACAGGATTGATCAAGGGGTGCATGTCTTGGGTTTATTGTTATAGAAGTATGGATTGGCGAGCTTGTAGTAAGACCAAAAATAATTTGTTTGGAAGTGCGGAAACAAACAATGTCTTAGGTTTAAAACTACACTTTCAATCAGAAACAATTCATTTTTTGAAAAAAACTCGAATTGATTTACAAATGGGTGTATACGTCATTTACCATAAGAGCATAAACACTTTGCATAAAAATATTAGCATTTTAACGGGACCAGGGCACGATAAGGTAACCGAAATGCGCAGAACTTTTAGAAGTGCATGTGTAGAGTTATTTATTAGAAATTTGATTTTCCTTGGTGGTTCTGTCATTATATGCCAAATTGATGAAAGATCGTTTTTTCACAAGCAAAAATATCATGGGGGACGAACGCCAGAACATCAAGTCTAGGTTTTTGTGATGGTTGATACAAGTTATTTATCGGCAAGAGGATACATGGAGATTGTAGCCCAAAGAGACAAAACTACCATCCTTTATACTTTTCAAAGAATTTGTTTGCCCGGTATGATTATTTATTCAAATCAATGGGCTGCATATAAGGATATTACAAGCTTGGAGGTTCAGCATTATACAGTAAACCGTTCTTTAAATTTTGTTGATTTTGATTACGGTGTCCATACGCAACATATTGAATCGTATTGGAATAAGAATAAAATTTATATTAAAAAAATGAAAGGCGTTAGAAAACAAGATTTTAATTTATATCTTGCTGGGGTCTTCTACACGAACTTGCCTATCTTTTTTTCAACCTAAAAATAGGGGCTAAAAAAATAAAAAAAATAATAATTTAAGAAACCGATAGGCACAGCAAGCTGGTAGGCAAATTCGTGAAGTTAAGCAACAACCCCGATATTTTTGTATTTTAATCGGGGGCATTACAAAAAACTGATGTTGTTTTTAACCTTAAAAATAACACCAACCTCAATACTACTAACCCAATATTACTACCTCAATATCATTTTGCAAAACCACCCAACCCAACTATCTAACCATCAACCATCTCATACAACTACTTATCCCAACCACCCAATCTAACGGTATCTAATCTAACCCACCAAATCTAATACTACCTAACTAAATCTTACCAAATACATCTGTATTTATAAAAACAAAAAGTTGTTTTAATTATATAACAAAAGCACATATAAAACTAAATTGCCACTAAATTATTTAAATAAAATATTAATGATTCCTTTTAGAAGGGCAAAAGGTTTAATTTTAAAAATAACCCCTATGAATATTACAATAGAACATAAAATTTTTCAGTATTTGGATATGCTAAAAAACTTTTTTATAAGAAATAATAGGAGTAAATCGGACAGACCGGTATTTTTTGATATTTTCAAAATCCGAATTTTTTTAACCCCTTAGCTGACAAAACTCAAAGAGGAAGAGGAGTAACAAGAATTTGCAAGTGAAGTCAATAACATTATAACAATCGTAATGTTATAACTGCGGTTCAAGTACACGTAAACTGAAGGAAAAGAACAGGATTGTCTGTTTTTTCTGCATGTAAGCGTAGGTCCACTTGCTATAAAGGAACAATTTTTGAAAACTCGCCACTTCCTTCTATTACTATAATAAAAGTAATAGATATGTGGATTGAGAATGTTCCTTGTGATCTTTTTGCCAAAATTACAGGAATTTATAGATCTTTGGTCTTTGAAATCTGCGATAAGCTACGATCACTGGGTATATTAGACTTATATTTAAATAAGTTTGATAAAATTGGCGGAAATAATGCGATAGTTGAAATTGACGAAAGTAAATTTGGCAGGAGAAAATACAACAGAGGCCACAGAGTAGAAGGCGTTTGGTTTGTGGGAGCCGTCAAAAGAATTAGCAAAAGATTCGTGCTAAGATACGTAGAAAAAAGAGGCGGCTATACTTTAACGACGTCTTGTAAAAAATACATTAAAAAAGAAACGACTATTTATAGTGATTAATGAAAAGGCTATTCAAATCTTTCCAAGGAACTTTTTAAACATCAAACTGTAAACCACTCAAAACATTTTGTTGACAAGCAAACTAACACGCATACCAATACCATAGAAGGTAACTGGAGTGAAATAAAAAGAACAATCTTAATAAGAAACAGAACATGGGAATTAATTGATATATACTTGTTAATATTTATGTTACAAATAAACGAAGGCAGAAACAGTCTAGAGGTCTTATTAAAATTTTTTTATTAATATTTATTTATAAATGGTTTGTTGATTTGTAAATTTATTTGTTTTTTATTTGTTTACTTATTATTTATTTGTTAATTGTGCATAGATTTTTCAATTGAAAAATTGGGGTTAAAAAATTTCAAATTTTGGAAATATCAAAAAATACCGAACAGGCCAACTTTAACCCCGCATTTCTTCTTTCCACCCCAATAACAACCATTCTTTTTCATGGGTTCTTTCTATCAATCTACGTTCCCAAATCCTGTAATTACATGACTTCTATTGTGTTTGTTCTTTCATATTTTAGTTTAATCTATTTCTACAATACAATTTTCTCACCCAAATGTCTGATTGATTTTAGAATAAGATTATAAATTCAAAACTACGCATAATACAAAAAATATCCCAAACTTGATCTTTTGATTTTTAAAAATAATAATTATTAAATCAACTGACGCTTTAATTGACAACATATCTATAACTTTAAGAATAAATAAATGACTGGTTCTAATAAAAAAAAAACAGTTTTCTTACAAATGGACATTGTATACTTATATTTAGGTCAGGTACAAATTAAAGTAGTATTGTAATTATCTCGTGTATTAATTTGTGGCCCAAAAACTTTTATTCTTGTTTTATTAGAGCATTTTTGGCAGCATTGTTGGGATTTTATACTTATTAAATTAAAATAAAAATTATTTAATTTTTCCTAATTTATCATTCTCGCATTTTTGAAGTTCATTTTTAGAGGAAAATTTTATAAAACCCTCCCCAACCCACTTTTTGTACCATGGATAGCAGTTTAGCCAGTAGGTCAAATGAAGAAACTTCGACATTATAATTCTAGATAAGTCGGCTCCTATATATTTGATAAGAATTATATTGTCTTTACAAGAACTGCAAGTATACCCATATCTTCTTAATATATACTATCTTTATAGAGTGTAAAATAATCATCACTCATACAAGTTATTTCTTAACATTTGATGTTCACGAGGCGTCCAATATTTTCTACTAATTGCATTGCTTACCTTTCTACAAAAAAAATTTCAAAATTTACTTCATAAATGTTAGCATACCTCTCTAAAAGTTTATTCTTAAGAATAAATTTAAAAAATGGCATGCTAACATTTAATAAGTGTGCGCCAAAATCGTGGAAATTTACTGAATAATGTGGTTTTTTTGCTCCCAAATCCTCTTCTTGGCCAATTTTTTAGTTAAAGCCCTTCTATTTTATATAAATAGATTAATAAAATTTTTTCTCCCCAAATTTTAATATTCAAAATAATAAACCTAAGTAACAATTTACTTGAGTTTTAAATAAAAATTTTTATGGTTTTTAATCAACATAAAACGTAATAAATATGGCAATATCATGATTTTGGTTTGACATCAAGATGGTGTTTGCTGTTTAGTTGCTGCCCAATTCCCTTCTATAGTGTTAGTATGCACAAAGGTTGTTGAATCCTTAAAAAAAGGCCGTGATTTATTGTCATGTGTTTTTTATTGTGAATTTAACTTTATCACATCACTTCCAATAATCTGAATAAATAATAGATTCTTTATTTGAAAGTTTAAAAATTATTTTATTCAATAATAAGGAGGATCTATTAGGAACTGAAAACAAAACGGTTTTACAATTAGTGATTCTTTCAATTACTCCAAATCCCAAACACCACGACTACATGTCGTCTTTGGTATTCGCGTTTTCCAAATTTACTTTCATCAAGTTCAATAATCGTATCTGGTCAACCAAATAATTATCTTTTTTCTGTAAATACTTAAAATATAGTTTTTCTGTTGTTACTATTTTTAGAAATTTTGTTATCACAAACGACCTTACACCTAAAATCTTAGAAATATGTAATGGTTTTAGTCTTTCCATCCATAAATTTTAAACTTTCAAGATTAAAAGGCGAATAATCTTTCGTCTTTCAAAAGCAGTATTACTAAATAAACTTCTTTCAACACCAAATTTTTTATCTTTGCAACGTATTTTGTTTTGTTTACATAAACGTAATTTAACTTCTTTCCCACATTTGTTGTAAGTTCTTTTTAAAAGATGTTTTCCTATAAAATCGTAAATTTTTTGAAGATTTTCTTCGCTCTGCATTTTAAAATTTTGGGGGTAAAAAAATTTTATTAACCTATTTATGTAAAACAGGGGGCTTCAACTGAAAAAACTCCGACACTACAATTATTTAATAAAAGATAAAATTTTTTAGCAACATGGTGCTCTCTAAACACAAACTCCGATAAAAATGTTTTCCTCTGTTCTATATTTATCCCTTTTCTGTCTTTTATACTATACTTAAGCCAATTACTATATGATTCAACATGCTGAGTGTGCACACCAGATATTGGATCATTAAAATTATATTAATGACAAATACTATTGTAAGTATATAAATTAGATTTCGCAAGGCTGTTATGAGCTTTCCGTTCGTCAGAATGAATAATATTACCTAGAATCATAATTTATCAATAATAAGAAGAAGTACATTAGCAGAACGAGATTCAACAATTGTTAATACCCCAAAGTTGGTTTATGTGTGTGATGTATCAACGATACAAAAACACCAACAAGGTAAGAATGGTCTTCCTCTCTGACTTTTTTACATTATGATTTATTTTTTTGATCTATCTAGGCTATAATATTGGGCCTGTCCAGTTTAATTGGGTTTTCTACAAAAAACATACTTATTTAATCAATAATAATTTCCTAAATTCACGCCATTGATCGTTTACCTATCTCGTTATACTTCAAGATTTTATCAATTTTTTCTTTGTGTGCGTAAAAACATGCTATCCTTAAAATGGTCTTAATATCTGCCTTAAAATTTATGATACAAGAATTAGACCTAATTGTTTTGGTTGTTTGGTAATGATCACAACAACAAAACACACTCCCTCATTCAAAACGATTCAAAACATTTATGTTTTGTTTAAACAGCATGTTTTTATTACAATACTTACAAAGTTATCATTTTTAATTAATTTTTATTTAGACAATTTGTCAATCAATTCAAAAGCCGCTTCTTAAACAATTTCTTCAAGTTAAAAAAAAGTCATTAAAGGGTAAAAAAATTAAAAAACAAGGTGCATGCATACGCCCCCGGGTAAGGCAACATATGGTCACCGATCCAAAAACTTTTATAAAAATTCATATCATCGTCTCTATTAGGCGATAATAACACGATTTGTAAAAGTAGAAAAAACAACCATAAAATGAATTTATTTTTTGCAAAATTATTATGTTTTGAATAGGCGGAATCTCGGATTGCTGGGGTTGACTGTATCAAAGACTCGCAGGCAGTTTATTTATAGCGTTAATTATATTTTGTTTATTCCAACCTAATATGTACGCCATTTGACCATAAGAAGCATCTGTAAATCACAAATTTATTATTTTAGGCAATAAAATATTTTCAAAGTGTGTGTGTTCAAACAAGAAATTTTTCCAGATAGAAAAAAACAATCTGCACCTTTTCCATTTGCATCGTAAAAAAGCACCATCGGAGCATTCTATTTGCGTATCAAACGCGCGACAAGGACTTTTTGCCTCTGCTTTGACGATTTTACTTCAAAATACAAATCTTGTAATTCTTCGTTTGTCATCACAATTCTTCTCATTTTTATAAGAGGGGTTAAAAATAAATTTTTTGCCCCCCTTAAAGTCGGTGTCCGGTTAAAAGATCCCCCTGTAAGGGATCTTTCAGCAAAAAATATAAGATGGAATATGTTATTTTAAAATTTTACATTTATATAAGACAATAATAGATTTTTTAGTAACTGATAATGTATTAATTAAATAACTAAAAAATTAGATAAACAAATGATTTTATGGGTTACTAATTAAACTACAAAAATCAATAATTTAAAACTTTAATAACAGAAAAAATAAACTCGCATCCATAATTACATTCTCTAGTTTTCCTTAAAAAAAGTTTTGCTTCTCTATCAAAATATATTCGTTTCCGTTTAAATATCACATTTAACTTTGTTTTTTGAATGGATATAATTCTTACAACGTCTTTTTCATCTTTTAATTTACTGATAAATAAATAAAAACTATAACGACCCTTTTCAAATGTATTTATAAAAGTATTGTGCTGTTCTTCCATTGCATTATTGGTTTTCGAAAGTTTAATGTTAAAATATAATGCGATTGCCAAATGTCAGGTGGAAATTTACAGCAAATATCAAGATATGTGAAGTAAAAATGGTTGTAAGTTTTTCTAAGCAAGAGAAAAATCTAGATAGTTTTTAACTCTAAAAATAAATTATTTATTTCGTCATAATCAACATAAGCTAATGCATTTAATGCTAAAATAAACCTTCTTACTTTTCTGTCAGATGAATAAATAGATGACAAGCCAGAGCTTTTAATTGGTATAACTTAAGCCAGTGATGGATAAAACAAACAGCACGAAATTCGACAACTCGTAAAATCATTTGAAATGCAGAAATTGCTGCATATTCAAATTCCATTTTTAGTATTTGTGAATTAAACCCGCGAATTGACTGCTATAATATTGAAAACAAACTTATGTAGATCTAATGGCTTTTATTTTTTAATATTGAAAAAACAACGGGAAAAACATGGTTATCTGGGACATAGTTTATAGTATACAATTGAAAATATGAAAATAAAATCATGCTAAAAGTACCATCAACGGCCCATAAACCATTATGTCGCAGTTTTTGTACTGCTGATTCTGAATGAAACAATAATAAATCATAGTTTTCTTTAAAATTGCCGAGGTTTTCGGGTCCGTATTGATAGAAATGGTCTCCCGTATGAGTAACTAATAAATTTGCAGCCGGTCTCAAGGTCTGGTTTGCATATGATATAGGATTAAGATGCTTCATTCTTGCATTGCGCAAAATTCTATCAATCTGATCAAAAGATTCTAACGCCCCAACAAAATCACAATTCGCTTCTCTAATAGTCGAAAAATATCATTTTTAGGCGCTTCAGACCTAGAAATTATTTGTTCTTTCACTTTTTCTATTGACGGTTTACGAACGGCCAACACTAAATCGGGAAGATGGTTATGACCAGATGTAACACCAAATGAAGAAAGATTAGTAACATAACTGAGATTTATAATACCAGACGCCGAACAACCCATATTTATACACATCCCCCGATAGTTTCTCGATTAATCCATCCTTTTTGTCAAAAATATATTTACCAAAGTTGATAATTTGATCTATTCCTTTCTGGCTTTTCACAATAATTCTCATTTTAAGTGTTAAAAAATAAAAAACTTCCTTTAGATTTTTTTAACCCTTAAAATCGGGATCTTTTGCGTGGGGCCGTAAAAAACTGGCAGGAAGTTATTCTGTAGAATATATCTATCTATCTGCATTGATTAATTTGTTGTGTGGTGTAGTACATTAAAAACTGTAATAATACAGAAAATCGACTTTTTATCTATAACATTTACATTGCCACCTATCAATAATTATACAAATATAAATGACATAAGATATAATACAAAAATTTCAATCAATAAAAGGATGTAAATTTGAGTTTAAAAAATAAAAAAAATTATGGTCGCGCGACAATTAATATCTTAGGATACACTATAGTGTTGTAAGGGTCATTAACTCCAGATAAATCTCGAATAGGTCCATTAGAAAGAAATTTTGTATTAAAAATATCAAGCAGCTGCAATCTGTTGTAGACCGTCCTTCTACAACATAAAAATAAAAAAATTTTATTTTGGTATTTTCTTGAAAAAAATTATTTATTATAATTTTTTTAAAGGAGGTTATTGAAGATGATTAAAGACACTAAACAAAATTTATTTAAAAATTTTAAGAATCATTTAAGTGCAGGTATTGACATTAGAAATGTTATTGGGTGGTATTAATTCGCCGGGAAGCCTTCTTCTGTCTTCCAGACAATCAATTATGGGACTTCTGGGTTTCTATCGCATGTTTGTAAGAAATTTTAGTGAAAAGGTTTTAGATATATATCGCACGATTAATGAGGAAGGCCCTGTTTTGTTAAAGTAAAAAGTGAAGTCGAAAATCTCAGGCAAGAACTCATTAAATCTCCATGGCTGGGGTTACCAGATATGAAGCCGATGCATTCGATTTATGTATCGGAAGTATGCTTTTACAGATTCAAAATGGCAAAGAAGCAATAATTCGCTGTTTCAGTAGAGTACTTAACAACCCTCGGCGTAACTACACGACCTTCGAAAAAAAGCTTTAGCAATAATATATGCTATTAAAACCTTCAAGATGTACTTACATTATGAATTTCATAAAGGGTGCGACCACAAACCACTTACGTGGTTATACAAGATGAAAAATTCTCAAGGAAGAATGCCTGATGGTTAATGTTTTTGAGCGACCTAAAATTTAAGCTAGAATACAAAAGAGGAAAATTACATATCTTACCGGATCGCTTATCAAGGGTGTGTGTCACAACGATTAACTCTAAGATGGCCAGTGAAGAACAAAATTTAATCGAGAAGTTCATCACTACATAGATCACAAAGGAACTGAGGCAACTATTTTATTTCTTAAATCGCACAATTTGATTTTTGGAATGAAAACTATTGAAATCAAAATATCATAAAGAATTGCAAGACGTGAATTGAACATAAAAAGCTGCGTAAGGGGTTTGTAACATTTTCAGCATTATTAGGGTCTGCATTACAAATAATTAGGATAGATTGTATGGATCCTTTGTCAAAATGTGTATCTAGTAGAAAATTTGGATCTGGTCTAATATCTGCCCTTTTAGGGCAGATATTAGACCAGATTTATTTTTTACCCCTTAAATGAGAAGACAACAAACAAGATTTGAACGGTTGATGATAATTCGTCAAATGAATACTGAAAATGTCATTAATATTCTACGATCTAAAAATTTATTGCTTTCTTATTTAGAATGTGAAGCATGTATGCTGCCAATGGTTGAAAGATCTAGAAAAGTTTTAGATGGGGTTTGTTGGGTTTGTACAAATGCTAATTGCTATAAATTTAGAACCACAAAAAGTATACGGACAAACTCTTTCTTTGATAAATTTAGGATTTCTTTATCAGATATTTTTTCTGTTGTAATAGACGAAGTGCATAAAAAGCCGTCTGAAATTTTTTGTTTTTATTGTTTGGGGAGATGCGTCTGGACATGGAGTAATAAAAATGTTATTGGATGCGCAAAGAAAAAGTGCAGAAGAAAGGCTCTTCTCTTTAGAAAACCCCCGTTTTATGATGCAAAATAATGCTGGAAAAAAAATTACAGAGCCATTTTTTTAATTCTATATACAAATTCTGTCAAAACCATATGTTCAATAACTGGTATTAGCAAAAAGGCAGTCAGAAAAATATGAAAAGGTCGGACACTATTTAAAAAGACCTCGGATGATAGGCGGAGAAGGCATCGTCGTCAAAGTTGACAAAAACAAGTTTGGCAAACGGAAATATTACCGTGGTCATGGTGTTGACGGCGTTTGAGTACTCGGAATGGTTGAAAGATTATCTTAACGACGCATTGTTCTACTTCATTTAAAAAACGAGATAAATTTACTCTTAATACTTCAATTACCAAATACGTTCTAAAGGAAGTATTATACATACTGATGGCTGGAAGGGTTATAGTGGGTTAACATCTCTTGGATACAAACATTATACGGTTAACCATAATAAAAACTTTAAAGATCCAGAGACCGGCATCCATACGAATACTATTGAAGGAAGTTGGTTTGCTTAAAAAACAATTCATTTGAGAAAGAGAAATTATACATTAATCAAACCTTATCTTAAAATCTTTATGTTTTCAAGACTGTTTGGTGAAAAAAAGATTTAGAACTTTTATTAGACTATTATTAAATATTTGAATAAATTTTTTTATTTTCAAGAACCCCTTTAATTTTTTTTTCATGAACACATTAAGAAAAAAACCAGAAAATAATTCAAATTTCGGCGCCGCTTCATCTTTCCAACCGCCCTATGAATAACTATGTACAAAATTTTTTAAAGTGAACGTAGTTATTCGGAGGGGGATGGAAAGATGGAGTAAAGGTAAAAAAAATTATTTTTTAACCCTTATTATGGATCAGCTAAAAGAAATAATTTTATTTTTTAATTTGGTGAAGCATTTTTTTTAAAATACTAAGACAATGGATTTTTTTATAGAATTTAACATTGTAAAAAAACAAATAATTTGTTTGAGGTGTGATGGAAGAATGAGGATTATGGTGGCTGCCACGTATATAGACAGGTATGCTTACAGATGCTCTTCTAAGGCATGTAGATCAAAGGCAAGCCTAAAGAAGGGGTCTAAAATGGCCTCCCTGAATATAAACTTTGTAAAAATTCTTAGGCGAATGTATTGCTAGCTATATGAATATACCCCAGCACAGGCAATTGATTTCTGCGATTGTTCGGAAAACAATTACATTAAAATCAAAGATTTGATTTTGCAAGTAACTTCTGAACAAGAGCCAAAAATGGTTTAAATGGGTGGAGAAGGTATTGGGGTGCAGTTTGACGAAGCTTCTATCTGTAATGGGAAGTTAAAACCCAACCCATCTAGTCCTCTAGACAACAAGCCTAACGTACAATGGTTAGTAAAGGATGTAGAAGAGGGAAATTTTAGGAACTTTGTTCTTAAGCTTGTTCTTAAAAGAAAGGTTCCGACTATATTAGACATGTTCGAAGAACGTGTTGTACCCGAATCTATCATTATTATTGATGGTTATCCACCTTACCCCGGGCCGTTGCTAAATTTGGATCTTGCCATGAAGTGGTAAACCACTCTGTTGGGTTTTTAATGCTCAAAGGGCACATACGAACCCAATTTAAAACCCGTGGTCTCATCTTAAGAATACTTATCGAAAACGTGGCGATATTAATAAAGGGAAAAATAATTGTTTTTAATGAATGGAAATGGAGGGAAAAAATATCAAAAATAGCGGTAACAGGACGCTAAGGTTAACTTTTTATAAATTAATGAAAATGTTTAAGAACTAATTCTTTTTAACTAATAGTCTTTTAAATATATATTTTAATTTTTGCACTAATGAAGGCGGAAGTGGAAAGATGAAGTAGCGCCAGATTTTTTAATTAAAGCAGATGAAAACGAAATTTTAATCTTATTGTTTGGATAAAATTTAATCAGAGATGAAAAGATTTGTAAGCTTTGTTTTAAAAATATGCGCCTCATGCATAATTCTAAAATTTCCGCCAGGTTTGAATGGAAATGCTGCTTTTACGGTTGTCATTACTATCGAACAACTATCTCCTCGCGGTTCAATTCTTGCTCTATTCTTTTAAAAAGAATATTAAATAATACTAAAAGGAAATTACTACTAAACGTATGGTGAAAATTATTCTAAGATCATTGAACATTAGGCACTGAGAAAATGCCTTTAACCAAGCTGCAAAACATTATAAACGAACAAACTTCTTTATTTTTTATTAATAATCCCATTAAACCGGAAGGTCCTAATATTATTGTACAAATAGATGAAACCAAGTTGAATTGTAATGTTAAGAGTCATAGAGATAAACCTTTACAGGCCTGTTGGTGTTTCTGCATTGTAGAAACATCATTTAAACCTGCATCGGAAAAGCTACACTGTCGTAGAATCTAGATCTGCGTTCGTTCTTATTTCTATAATAAATCTTATTGCTAAAGCCGGAAGTATTATATACTCCGATGAATAGAAAGCTTATCTATCTCAGATGATTATGACTATTACACTGTTTGTCATAAGTACAACTTTATAGATCTATTAATAGCATAAATACCCAGCATGTAGAATCTTATAATAACAAGCATAAGGTTCAAATTAAGTCAAGAAAGTGAATGACTTTGGCTCAAAGAAAAATTTTCTATTAGAATTCATGTTTAGAAAGCAGAATACTACTGAAAAATTTTTTCCTTTATTGAACTATTAAAATATTTTTTTCACCGGGGGCTAAGAGAACCTAGGAGTTTTAACACGAGTTGCACCAAAAAGTATGACCTACAAATTTTTCGTTTTTTACCCTTAAAAATGAAATTTTGGGTGTTTAGAAAGAAAGAACTCAAAAGTTTGATTTTAGATAATTTATGGAAATATCTGTATTTACTGTAAAGAAGCAGTTAAATATGTTAGAAGAAACAAATATGAGTTTATGGGGTATAATAATAAATTTTACAAAATTTATAAAAAACAAATTGGTTTATGGATGCATTCAATTTTTTCGAATACTAAAATAAAAAAATATAAAGTTTTGAGAATAAGAGAACTGTGGCTTATTAAAGCCATCTATTGGTGTGATAGCATATATTTTAGGGATAAATAGAAACACGGTTTATTGAATTTTAAAAGACTTGTCAAAAATATTAGTTGATAAATTTTATAGTTATAAAAATTATGTTGGAAGTTCCGATGAAATAATAGAAATAGATGAATCAAAAATAGGAAAAAGGAAATACAATAAGGGATATCCAATTAACGGCGTGTGGATAATTGGTTTAGTTAAAAGAGGAGAAAAGGAAAAAACTTCATTATTTCAAGTAGATGATAGGACCAAGTGTACACTTCAAATAAAAATCAAAAATTTGGTAAAAAAAGGTGCAACAATTTACAGCGATTGTTAGAAAGGCTATAATAGCTTAAATGAATGTGGATATGTGCACAAAACTGTTAATCACAGTAAATGGTTTAAAGACTTGGCCAGTGGAGTTAGCATAAATACCATTGAAGGAACACGGCCTGGTTTAAAGGCTTATAACCTTTTAGATGTAGAACCAAAAAGCTTATTAATTCATGTATAATGAGATGCATGCTAATTAACAATTATAAAGATCATCCACCAATAACTTTTATTAAATCAGCTTCAATAAAAATTATTTATTACACACCTTTTTACTAAAAATTATTCGTTTAAAGCAATAAAATTAAAATTCAAGTTTTTGAGTTCTTTCTTTCTAAACATTTGAATTTCATTTTTAAGGGTAAAAAACGAAAAATTTGTAGGTCATACTTTTTATTGCAACTCGTGTTCTTAAACCAAGAACCTAATCACAAACCGGGGGACTGTAAGGATCTGATCCAAATATTTCGGTTTCTGTAACACTTTTCGGTGTAGGGAACTTGGGAGCTTCATTTTTCTTGATTTCCAATGGAGTAATGTCTACACCATTCAATGTGTCCTCTATCAGTTTTACTTCCCCCGGCAAGCTGTATTTTATTTAGATTTGGGTTCATATTATTTCCCTTTAATCTTCTAAAAACTTATCGCAACAACACGCCATGTTCTTTAATAGTATTTCTGTATAATAACTATATCGTCCATATAAATTTCTATCCCGTTTTCTTTCGAATCTCTAAAAATTCTATTCACAATCTTTTTAAAATTTGCGGCGAATTCTTGTAGCTCATGACCGTTGAATTTCATTTGTATACTTGCCTGTTAAATCCAACAACTGTCATAACTTGTCTTCTCCACCAATCTCAATGCCAAAAATCCTTTCTTTAACTCTACCACTGTTATTGCTTTTGCGCTATGCGTTGCTCTTATTACATCTCTTGTATTTGATAACCGATATTCATCTTTTTCTACCATATCATTTGGATCGATAAAACTACTTATCAATCTAAACTTTCTATTTGGTTTTTTTAGTGCCCTAACTGAAATTCTTTACGTTGATGTTTATTTCCTTATTACTTCTCTTCATAATAAATCTCCTAGTTGTTTTACTGTGTTTTCAATTTATGCTTGTGGCACCATCTGCCTCTTTTTAAAAACTTTTTTTCTTTCTTCTCTAGTAATTTTACATTTTTTTAATCTACAGTATATAATATTACTCGTATTCTACCCCAAAACTTCCTTAAATTCCCTTATATACTCTTTAAATTCAGTTTCTTCTTAATATAATCACCCCTGCTCACTTTGGTATAATACGACATTTTGTTTAACCTTCCACTCGTTTACTTTTATATTTTAAATTAATTTACTATTAATTTTTGTGGTATTCACCATTTTTTTATTTAACAAACAAAATAAAAAGATGTCAAGCCAATGGGGTTTATTAATAAATAATTTATCATAACTATACTTTAGGCAGGATTCGCTACCCTACAAATACGCCACTCACATATACAGTGCACGTCAAAATCTTAAGACACCTAAAAAAAAATTTTTTCCCATGCAAAATTAAACAAGATACAATTCTAAAATTATAATCGTATTTAAACATTGTAATTAAAATAATTTAAAGAATACCTTTTATTAAATCTTACTTTATATATGTCTAATCTGGTTTTTGATTTTTTTTGTCTTAAGTGGTGCGTCAAAATCTTAAGACACTCCCCTCAAAAACACGTTTTATAGAATTGTAAATATTACATTCGTTTTATTTTGTTACAATAAACTACTGCATGATTTTATTTTTTTGATATAAGCTACTACAAAACGCTTAAAAAAAACAATTAGTCTTACAATTAAACGGGACGTCTCATTAAACTCAAATTTTGAAGTACAAACACATGCTTAAAATAATGATATCTGTTATTTATTGTTTTTTGATTTAGAAAAGTCATTTTAAACTTCTTTAACTTTTCTTAGGGACATGATGGTTTTGATGTTTTTTTAAAAAAAATTATTTATCCCCTAAGGAGAAAAGGAAAATTTTTAGGTGAGTATGAAAAAGGACAGATTGATGCTTATTTTCAAATAGGAAAAAATATTAAGCAAATTAGTACTATATTGGACAGAAGCAGGACCGCAATTAGAAATTACCTGCCTTTAAAGAATGTAAATAAAATTACTAACAAAAAAGGAAGAAAAAGAACTCTTTCTTTTAGAACAGTTAAAAAAATTCAAAGTATGGGTTCTAATAAAGCCATAATTATTTCTAAAATTAAAGCTGATTTAGATTTATCAGTATCAAAATCTACTGTTTTAAGAGCAATTAAAGAAGATAATAATCTTGTTTATAAAAAAATGAGACAGAGTCCGAATTTAAAGGAAGTGCATAAATTA
>NW_020169381.1:0-15145 GCF_000988165.1 Vairimorpha ceranae
TGGTCTTTAAGTAGACCGAGGATTCTGTATCCTAAGGGAACGCTCTTTTCTCCTATAAGCAAGGCCGTAAAGGTATGCTGGCGTGCAAGCGGAATATTGATGTTTTGTTTTTACAGTGGAGTTTTTGGGGGCCTGGTGGTTTTTCTTCTGTTTCTGTTTTTTATTTTTTAACAATAAACTTTTTATTTTATTTTTTTATGTTGATTTATAAACAAATGATAAATTAAATTGTAAACATTAGGTTAAATAAGATACATCGAACAATTACAAAAAGTGCGAACAGCACCTTTATTTTCTTTGTTTACTTTTTATTTTAATTGTTTACCTTGTTAAATATTACATGTTGCTAAATTAAGATGTTAAAACTACATGTGTAAGATTTTAATAGAAGATTAACTGTTTTTTTTAGAAAAATGATTATGAAAACAGATTAGATGTATACAAACAAATTAAAAATTATTGCCACATGTTAGTTGCATCATGATAAAAACAAAAATGAATCTGTCTGGTATTGTTTTAGAAAAAGTTTTCCAAAACGGGAGTAAATAAATTTTAGTACAAATGAATTAATTAACAATAAATTCAAGCTCTGTACTAATGATCCCATAACTGTTTTTTTTTATGAAAACGCTAGCTGTACTCTTCAAAACATTTATAATGATTCTGTTCAAAAAACATGCTTCCTAATGAAGCGATAGCAAAAAATTTGGTAAGTTTAGATAATACAAAAAGAATTAAAAACAGGATTAATGCGTAATATTAAACAAAAATTTCTAAGAAAGGTATCTAGATTACAAATTTGTCGCTTGAAGTTAATTATGATATTACCATTGAATATTTAAATACATTCTCTAATTATAAATTTTTACAATGTGATAGTTTTTTAAATGAAGAACAAAGACTTAGAATTTTTTGGAAATATAATTGTTAAGCAAGCCTTAAATACTATCTTGTTTTCGGATGATAGTTTATTTAAAACTTGCCTAGCTCTATTTAGTCAGTTTTTTTTAATAAATATGGTTATAAATAGCAGGGTTTTCTCTTTAATCTATCCTTTAATGCCAAATAAAGAGGAAAGTTGTTATAAGGAAGTATTTTGGACATCTAGACTCAACCTTTCACTTTTATGTATAAATGATTTAATTTTAAATTTTATATACGCGATTTCTAATGCAACTAGAGCATTTTTTTGCCTTGTAGAATAAAATTTAATTTGTTTTATTATTCTCGAACAATTTATAAAAACCTTTTTACTAAAGGATTAAAACAAAATTATCAAAGTGATAAAGCATTTAGGTTGTATATTAAATGCATAATCAGTTGGATATTTATCAAATTTGGATATCGATATAATTTCTATATTTCCATAAAAATTTATTATTTCAGAAAGTTACACATGTAGGAATAAAAACTTTTCCAGCTTTTTTTATAAAAATGGATTTATAAAGATTTTATCTCAAGTTTAAATTTGTATAGTGATGTATCCGTCTTTATTATAAGCTTCAATAATGTTTTTAATATTTTTGTTTAATAGGTTTCCTCTAGTTTGAGGTCTGGAAAATTCTGGAGTCTCGCGTTATTCGTGTCGATTTGTTATTGAACAATATTTTATGTAATTAATTTGCGTTTTATATTTATAGTAAAATATTTATTTGTAAATAAAAATATTAAAAATAAATGAAAAAGTAAGCAAAAATATTAATTAATATATAACTTTTAAGAATAAGCACAAAAAGTGACGCAAATGTCGAGTTTACGACATATAATCGAATAATGTCTAATATACCGTTAATAAATAACCATGTGTAAGGAATTAATAATTTTTTGTAAAAAGTTTGAGAGTGAAGATTTGTCTTTGATTCGATTTGTAGAAAAACTACGATATATGATTTTAATAAAAAGTATTAAAGCTGAACTTAGCGGCAGCATGTACAAACTATTTGAAACAGCAAATTAAACGGAGTTAATAAATAAAGTTATGCTTTTAAACTATACTAATAATATTGTAAAGTTAAAAAAATAGCTTTTTATGATTTTCATGAATCTTTTGAATTAATTTTGTGTTTAAATATGCTTTAGGGGCTATTTTTTTATATTTCGGCGAAATTGATTCGAAACTGTAATATTACGGCCGCTAAAAATATTATATATTAAAATTTATTTAATTTTTTTTTTCTGTAATTCCATCGGGTATAAAAAAAATAAATATTAATAGTGAAATCAATTTTAATAATTGACATATGGTAAATTATACTTTAAAAACCCATTTTAGAAATAAAAATTTAAAAAATTGCGAATCAAAGGCTTTCAGTGAAGAAACTATATATATTTTGTAGCAAATAAGTTGCATAAACATTACAAAGAAAAGGAGAAAATATAAACTTTAAGCAATATTAATGAATTAGACAATTTAATAACTTTAAAATATTAAGCCGTCATGATCAGATTCTTGACAAGAATCAATAGTAAAAAGTTTTGCATAGTTTCCTTCTAAAATTTAATATTTTTTTATTTAATCAAAAAAACATTTAATTTAAGGGCATTAATTTATAAAAAACTCAAAAATTCAATAAATACATTAAACGACGTAATTTAAAAAAAAATATTTAACAAGAGCCTAATAGAGCTTTTTTTAAACATGAATTTATCCCATAGGGACATTCTATAAGTGTACATAATTTATTCTTGAATATTAAAAAGTAAAAATCTATCGAAAAGTGACATATTGTGGTATCAAATTACATAACTTTTTATATTTTTTCTTATTTTAATAATTTTTCGAAAATGAATTTTCTACAAAAAACGAACTTATTCGGATATAAGTTTTTCTTTTAATTATTCATGACAGTCCATCATTGAACTTTCCATACTTGAGTCCATCGTTTTAAAGTTATCCTTCTCATCCGCCAATTCAAGCTCAAAGTGAGCTTCAGCCTTTTGCGACTGGCGACAGTTAAGCTACCCGGTATCATCTTGAGAGTTCTTGTCTGTATACAATATGCCTCTGTGTCTAGTTATAATCCTAGGTCGTTCGCGTATAGGCGATGGTAAGTTGTTACTATGTCGTCCCACGTCATGAATTTTTTAAAAAGTTTTTTTTTTATAAATAAAAATTCTTAAAATAAGAGTAACGCAAAAATGAGGAGGCATGAAGTATAATACAGCGGGGCATCCACAAAGATGGATGCAAATAATAATAAACAAGTTAGTTTAAAAAAGTACAAATTTATCTGCTCCTCCTTGAAGCAATACTTTCGTTTTGGTCGTCTCGCTCGAGGTTACCACACATAAATTTATGGTTGTAAAAAAAATATAAATCATAGCTTAGTTTATAGTTTTCCTCGTTTTAATTTTTTGTCTGTATCGCATGAAAAATAGCAAGTTTTTTTTATATCTCAATACATGACTTTCTGTATAACAAAATTTTATGTAATAAAATTTTCTAAACAAAATTTAATAAGTTTAAAATCTTTATAAAAAGATTTTATGCATCTAAATTTATAATTGACCCAAAATGATTATCATTGCATACAGGCCTGGTTCCAAGTAGGTTTTTTAAAACATAAGGAACAAAATTGTCAAATTTATCATAAGCGTGTCTTGTATTAGGTTTGGCTAAACTTTCAGAAGCCATGACAGTAGATAAATACTGAACAACATTTAGCAAATTCATAAAAAAATAATTTCATTTTTTCATATTTCAAATGTAACAGACTCCATAAATCATTTATCAAGTATAAAAAAGTTTGCAGATGTTATTGTTATATATTTCATGACATTTTTACTATAATTTAAACTTTAAAATAGCTTATTACAAATAATATTTTATAAAGGGAATGCATGAATTTATAGAAGAACAATGAAAAGAAATAAAATTACCTAAATAAGAATATTTAACAAAAAACTTTAACAAAAGCCTATTAGAGCTTTATTAAAAAGTTTGTTATGTCCTACAGGTACATCTCAGTCATATAGACGGTTTTTTGAAGATCGAAGCATATAGCATTATATATCTAACGTATACTACTTACCTTAATATTTAAAGTATCTACACTCTTAAATAGTGATTTTTATATTTAATTACTGGTGGACAAAAAAAAATACGTAAAAACAAAATTTAGAAGATTGATTTTAAAAAATATGATTAAATAATAATATAAATGATACAAAGTATTACTTTTTAGCGATGCCTAAAGATACAGTTAAATATGAACTATGCAAATACTTCAACAAAAAAAGACAAATGAGATTAACATAGAAGATTGTAATAAAGAGACAAAAAGCGGAAAGGCATTAGACAAGCACTTTAACATTAAATAGCTGGAAAAATTAATATTTATAAAAAAATAAAGACGAAATACAATTTACATCCGTATTTGTCCATACTAATAATCATTTTTACCCTCAAAAAAAATTATTTCAAAATAAAAAAGAAGAAAATTTAATTAATTTTTTATTTAATTAAAAAAAATAGAAAAATTATTTTTATTAATAAAATAACCAATCTTTTGCAAATATGTATGTTAATATGTAAGTTATAAGAAATGACTTGAGATTTTAACCAGGATAGAAGCATTTATCTAATCAATAGTACTTAAGAAAAACCTTGAAAAGCGTTTCCTTGAAATAAGAATAAAAAAAGATTTTGTCTTCGTAGATGGTAATGAAAAGAGGTCGACGTGTTTTAATCTGCAAGATTCTGATAGAATCTAAATTTTTTATTGAAAAAAAAACAACTAAATACTTCATATATAGTTATTTTATTATTAATGTTAGTGATCCAACTACATATTTGTGAATTACTTGTTTGAACATCACGATTTGTTTATGTAAAATATTATAACAAAAAAGACTTTAGAGTCTTTTTCTATAAATCACTCTTTAGATATTTAAATAACTCTTAACTTTTTTTTGTTTGTTTAAATTGATCCACGATACTATTTAAAGGAATTAAATTAAGAGACAAACGATTGCAGATTAAGAATAAACATTATTCTAATTAATCGTATTCTCATTCTCACCACTACTTTTTTTAAAACACGATGCATAAAGTGTTTCAATTAATTTGAAAATATATGTCGGTTTTTTTAAGATTTGTATAGCTCTAAAAAAATGAGTATTTATTTTGATAAAACGAAAAAGGCATTTGATCAAATTGTTTTTAATATTATGTTAGAATAGTTTTGTTCTCGATATTAAAATAACGTATAAAGTTTTATTAAGAGACATAATATTTTAAGATGTTCTCGTGCTACTTGCAAAAAGGAAATAAAAATTACAAATAGAAGGGTATTTTTTAATACTAAATTAATTGAAAAATAGTTTCGAAAGTTGTATTTTATTTTTGCATAACAATTCAATTTAACTTATAAACTTTATTTCGGATTAAAGTAGAAAACGATTGATCTTTTTGTAAAACGCTCACGACCCAATATAAAAAGAGATACAAAATGTGGAGGTTCTGACATATTTGTGGAAATACTGGACTAAATTTGGCAAATGAAAATATAACAAAGGACAGTGAATTGGTGAGTATGAGTCTGAAGAATGATTAAACATATGTCCTGCTATTTGCTTTCTAATTTAACTTAAAAATAGAAAGGCAAGTGTACATTTACCTTACGTATTAAATATGCCATGCCAGAAAGCATTTTATATCGATTGCTGGAAGAATAAGTCAATTTAAAGAATTGCAGTATGTATACATCTTTTTATAAAGCATAGTATTGAGAGTATTTTATATTGAAGAAGTATGCACGAAAATACTATAGAAGAGACGTGTGCAGGATAAAATTTAATAGTCCGGGTAATTGTAGAGACTTGTGCAAAATTTTGTAATTTTCTGGAATTCTTTACTTTTTAAAGAGAATTAAAATGTTTTAAGTTTAAAAAGCAAATAAAATTTTTAAATTAAAAAAAATTATATTTTTTAAAATGATTTTGTTACAGTCTGTTGTATAATCTTAACACAGCTATTTTTATCAAAGCCTCTAAGCAAAATGCACTAATGTTTTAGTCTTTTGACATTAATTTATTCAATTTTTATTTCACCTGAGATTTAATTACTCATTTATTCTTATAGTAGATATAATGTATTGTTTATATAAAATTAGGGTTTTTTAAAAAAAGTGTTGCATAATCTTACGATAGTTTAATTTTAATGATATTAAATAATCGATTAGGCCACCATTATTTTCAATCACTAGTTATATTCTGTTTCCCATCAAATCAATAAGCTTTTTACAGAAATCCGTGCTTATATTATGCCAATTTTTTAAAAATTTAGGTTTTTAATTTATTTATACTACCATAGGTTTTACCTTCAGAATAAAACTGTCTAGAAAGCTCTCCCAAAGATAATCTATAGAATTAAGACCAGGAGAATTTGCTAGCCAAAACACTGTCTTGATATTTTTGCAAGCTAGCCAATCTTTTATGGATACTGAAACATGTGGCCCTTAGTTATCTTATCCTGCTGAAAAATTATTTTAAATAAATTTTGCCCAGAAATAAATGAATGTAAATAGTAATTTAATATATCTTGATATTTAAAACATCTATACTTCCTGAAATAAAAGTCAATTTTTTTTTTGAAATTGTGGTATTCTGCATACCATTTTTAAAATGATTATAAAGAAAATTAATTTATTCGCCCTCCAAAAAATATATAAATAAAATTTATGGAGAAGGGAAGAGATTTATATCGAGATGAATAGAAATAGCTCAACTAATAAAAAAAAGTTCATTGAAAATTATGTTGAGTTTTGTTTAGCCTCAGGTAGACGACCCAGGGGTTTCCACATAAAAATTAAAGAAACCTTTTACCATAACTGAAGGTCCCTTATGGTTTTGCGGGAATACACAACTTCATTTGTTTTAAATCCTGCTCAATAATAGTTATAACCATCTAAACCATTAAAATTGAACTTTTTTTCAAAAAAAATATTATTTTTTTCCACTAATCCCAATATTTTAATATTTACCTGAAAAAAGTAATCTATTTTTTTTATGTTTAAAATTTAAAGCAGGTTTTCGACGGCATTTTTTTTTATGTTTGCCATCTTTTGCCAAAATTCTTGTTATGATGGATTTATGCATATTTAAATCTAAAAAATACTTCAACTTATTTACCATTACATTTTTATTAAAAGTAATTTAAATAATCTTGACAACGTCCTAAGAGAGACCTTTCAAAAGAAACCAGATGGCTTCTTCTTACCATAATTAATAAAATCTTTGATGTATTAAGCGATAACAGCGCGTGATTTGCCCATCTTTCTGCTAATTTTAGAAATTGACGTTTTTTGCTCACTCAGCAACATAATAACAACCTTTTCAAAATCATCGAAGGTTGGTTTCCATCATCAGAGGCTAACAAAATAATAATTTTAAAAAAAAATTTTCTGCCAAAAAAAAGTTTACCAAAAATTTAACACTCGCAAGATTATGCATCACTTTTTTTATACAAAGCCCAATTTTACGAAAGCAATACATTATATCTAGTAATAGAATAAATGAGTAACTAAACCCCAATTTAAATATAAAAGTGACTTAATTAATGTCAATAAAATTTTACATTAGTGCAATTTTAGTAGAGTTTTTGATAAAAATAGGGGTGTCGTAAAATTATGCAGCGGACTGCAATTTAAAAAGTAAATACAAAAAACATTAACGTCGTCTTAAGGACATTTTTTCTCTTCCTCATTTTATAACTATAGTCTTCTCTGGGACACAACCATTTCTTAAGTAAAGCTCTAGTAAGCTTTTATTGTACAACTTTGATTTGTTATTCATATTATTGTGATTAAAAGTTATTTTATTGCTATTCTTAAATTTTGTGTTTATTCTTTCAAAATTTTTATTTATAATAAATTATTTTGAAATTTAAGTTAAAATAATAAATGTTATGAAGTACATAACAATAACCCATTTAAAAATTAACAGGAACAAACAAGAATGTATTTTGTATGCTTTAACTGGATGAAATATTGAAGAATTTGCAAAATATTTTACTTTCTGTAATTGTTAAAAACCTTCTTTCTGCAACATAAGAATTTAATGTTTTTATTTTTAAATTTTTTGAAAAAATTAAATATTATATAGTTTTAAAAGAAGGGTATTAGATGATTGAAGAAAGAAAGTAGAATTTGATTAAAAATAATTAGAAAGATTTTGTCGTGTTTTGCAAAATAAAATGAAACGCAACGTAAATTTGTTAAGCCGTTGATTCGTGTTAATTCTCGATCCCCTCAAAGTTGCAATTCTTTTATATAGTTTTTGAATATGGCTAAATAAACATATTGGTAAAATAAAAGAAAGACAAAAGATACTAGAACATGTCAACATACTAAGGTAGGATAAGATCGTTTAATGGGTTTTTTGGACAAACACACTGTAATGATTAAACAAGCAATCTACATGTTTTAGTTGGTTCATTACAGACATTTTAACACAAACTATCCTTCTAGAACTTTAAATTACAAATGTGTGACCAGCCTTTATTTTCATGCGGTTTAACACAGTACCCTTTACTACTTACACCAATAACCTTTTTTTTCAAATTTTAAATCTAATTTGTTAGCATTGAATATTCTCTCACTATACCGATTTCCTATTTTGATAACATTTACTTTATTTGCTCTGTATAGATAGTTGAATGTTGTTGTTATTTTAAGGGGGTCATATTTATTGATAATAGCCATAGGTGATCTTTGTAGATTTCGGTTATAATCAATGTTTATGGAAGTTTCCACTTTTGTAATTGCTTTTTTTATTATTAATACTTAGAACGAACGTAATGATTTTGTTTAATGCCTCTGAGATACCATTTAACTTGCTGTGTATGCTGGAGTAAAATATGATTGATTCCCTTTTCCTTCAAATAACTTTGTGTTTGCTTGCTAATATATTGCCTTCCGTTATCGGCCGTTATTACTTTTGGAACACCATGTACTTCAATCCATTTTTCTATAGTATTAATTACCGCCTCCGAATTAATATTATATAAAAAATATAATTTAGTAAACCTTGAAAATATATCTGTAATTGTAAAAATATATCCTGTCTTTTTTCTTTCGGGGCAAATATATTCATCTAGACTGAATGGACCATAGATATCTGTACTTATGTTTTTAAAAGGTAAAGTGGTTTTCATCCATCCTTTCAATATTTTTTTAAAGTTATTGCTTTTAAATATTCCACATATCCTACGTTCTTTAGATATTTTAAACATTTGCATATACAATTCTTTAATATAGTAATAATATAAAGTATTAATTTTTTTATGTTCGCTGTATTTATGCATAAATCTTAAAAATTTTAATTCCTTTTGAATGTTCTACTATCACTTTATTTTGATTATTTACAATTAATTTACTATTATTTTCATAAACACTAAATTCTTTATTATCTTCTCTATATGAGTTTCTTTCTCTAAATTTTTACTCTTTGCAAACTGGTTCTTTGATAAAATATCTGCAATACAATTCTGTTTTCTTTTATATGTTAAATTATACGATCAAATTAATTTAAGATTAATTTTTATCTGATAATTCTTGAATTTACTGCTTTGTTTTTGTAAATGCAATTTCTGCTGTCTGTATGTATTTCTACATGTGTTCCTTGAATAATGTTTTTGAATGCTATAAAGGATAATATAATCGCCTAAAACTCTTTTTCCACAATTGTATAATTCAATTCCGTTCCTGTAAATTTTTGCTATAATATCTTATTATTTAATCATTTTGAAACAACACTGCCTATTCCTTCTTCAGATACGTCACATTGTATGGTGAAGTTTTTGTGTGACCAAGATAATTGCAAATATGTCTTTTTCTGATATATATTCTTTAATTTTTTTATTTCTAATATCATACTGGGCTCAATTCTTATACTTTTACTACCATTCCTTAACAAGTGTGTTAAACTTGCAATTCGTCTAGACATATTTGGTATAAATTTTCATACCAATTAAGAACGCCTAAAGTCTCTATATGTCCCGTTTGGTTGTAATTTCCTTATCAAATATCTTATTATCTAAATATTTTGTTCTAGGTAATACTCCTTCGATATTTACTTCATATCCCAATACTTCAATTTGTTTTTGAAAGAAATTGATTGTTCGAAATTTATTTATACAGTTTTTTAAGTACTTCTGAAACTGTTTTACAATAATCTTTTTGCCTTTGTTATATATTATTATGTCGTCTATGAATGCAAACACGTTACCAATGTCACCAAGAATGTTTGCTATATATTTTTGAAATGGTTTATTAAGACCAGGCTTAATACCGAAAGGGATTATTTTATATTCCCATTGTTGTCCTTTCAAAAAAAGTGATGTGTTTTTTTACTTTGCTCATCAATCATTATCTGATTGAATCCTTTACTTAAATCTAATTGAGTAAAATATCTATTTTTCACAATATTAATTAAACAATCATCTATATTGGGTAAAATCCACGGATCATCAATATGACATTTTTCAATTTCTCTGTAATTTACTTCAAGTCTAAGTCCTTATTTGTTTTTTTACTAAAAAACGCCAGGCTTACTGTGTAGGAAAACTTCATTCAATTATGTCTTCATCTATTAACCTTTTGATTTCCTGTTTACCCTTTTTGATGTATTTAAATGTCACTGTATTAGATTTTTCTTAATTTGTGATATTTTTTCTGATATTATAAAAGATTCTTTTACTCCTTTTAAAATTTTAAATTTCTCATTATTAATTTTGCAAAGTGTAAAAAATTTATTAAAAATTTCATCTTCACTATTAAAACATAACTTCTCTACTAAGTGTTGATCTAATTTTTCACCAACTCCGTTGGCAATTCCCATCATTTCCACCACACCCACCTGGAAGTTTATTTTTGCATTGTTATCAAATAAGAATCTGTTTCCTAATAGTAATGTAGTTGGTATCTGTTTAAAACATAAAATTTAACTTCGAATGCTTTTTCTTTTATTCTTATTTTATTGTTAATTATTCTGTCTGTATCTACTATTTGATTGTTCCAAAAACTATTGTTGTCTTCTTTCCCGTACTTATAAAAAGATTTAGTTTCTTACTTCATTCCCACTAGCGTAATTGTGATCCGAACCACCATCTACTAAAAGTGAAATTTTTTATTTTTAATAATTTTTTCGATGTTAATTTCATTCTCTGGGTTTACGTATTGTTGTATAACCATATTTTTATTCTTAACTTTATCATGGTCAAATTTTTAATATTTTTAAAGTGTAATAACTCTGAGTATTGTGTGCATAATCCTCTTTATGTAAGCTGCATCATTTTGTGCTTTTTTCTGTTATACAATTGTTTCTTTTGTAATCTAAATGTTTAATCGTGTCTTTATCTATTTTAAGTAACGATTTATTTTCTTCTTATACTAAAAATCGTAAATTTCACTTATAAATAAATAATCAAGTTTATGCGGGTTAATTCCAGGTGCGTGTAATCTCCTAATTCCTTTAAAAATACATACTTCTGCCATTTTATTATAAGTTTTGATTATTCTAAAGGTTGTTATAAAAGCTATATGCTTAATTTTTTTGTACATAAATTCTCTATATTCTTTAATTGTTTCAATCATGCTTTGACTAATACTATCTAATTCTCTAATGCACTGTCTTTTGTTTTCTACTAAATAAATTAAATTATGTAATCGTAAACGTAATTTTGCAAAAATAGTTACTAGAAAACAACTCTTTACTTTAATCGTAAATGCAACCCAAACTGATATTAGGCATCTGCTTATCTGTCTATGAAAAAGCCTTTGCTAAATTGTCAAATTTCGTAATGTACTTTATTGTTAACTCATTCTTTATGTTACATATTTTTAGTAACTTTTCCTTGCCTTTAACACTAGTTCCAGAAATAATTTTTTCAAACTCTACAATCTTTTTACATTAAAAAAAATTTCTCTTTTGTACATATATCCCTCCTCAACATCACTTGAAAAATCGGGCTAGCTGTCCCGATTTAAAATAACTTTCTAAATAGATCTTTATTACTGTCCCGCTTTGGTTACTATTTTTTTTTACTGATATTTGAATATTCTATCACATCAACTTTTAATAAACTTTCTTTTTAATAATTTTATTTAAAAAAATAAAATTCAAGAAAATTCATAAAATAAAAAATTTTTAAATTGTAGTATTGTCGAAGCTGAAAATCTTTTACAATAAGATCGTTTATTTGGATCCATATAGCTTCTTCTTCCTTATTGTTAAGGTTCCAGTAAAAGATGTTTTATAGCTTTAAATAGATAAAAAAACTAAGCAAACAAATAGATTCTTAATTAAGATGTTAAGACTACATGTATGTAATTTATATAGTAAATTAACTGTTTCTTTCAGAATAATGAATATTAAAACAGATTAGATGTAATGAAACAAATTAAAAGTGTGGTCATCTGCTAGTTGCATCATGACAGGTATTTTACCACGCAAATCAAAAAAAACTTTGTAAAATCGTCTAAAGCGTGCATGTTGAAAATTTGGTAAATTGATTAATTAAGACAAGTGTTAACTTTTTTGGCTAAAAATAGCTTTATTAAGCAGATTTTACAGAGGGCAAAAAAAATTATTTTTAACCCTTCTTTAAAAATGGGAAGAATTTTTATGACAAACGAAGAAATACAAAATTTGTATTTTTAAGTAAAATCGTCAAAACAAAAATAAAAATGTCCTCGTTGTTCATCTGATACTCGAATCAATGCCCCGATGGCTTTTTTTTGCGATGTAAATGGAAAAGGTGCAGATTGTTATTTATTATCTGGAAAAGCACCTTTTTTGAACACGCACACCTTGACCATATTTTACTGAGTAAATAATTAATTTATGGTTTACAAGTGCTTCTTATGGTCTAACGGCGCACATATAGGCTGTAGTAAACAAAATATAGTCAATGTAATAAATAAACTGCAGATCTTAAAATATTTATGGGCGATATCTTAAAGACGCAAACAAATTGGAGGAAACAACATCGTTGTTGAAATCAATAAATCAAAAACAGGAAAGAATAAATATAACAAGGGAAAGCCTGTAAAAGGGTTTTAATGTTTTGGAATGGTAGAACGTACTACCGATAAAAAAACAATTTTCGTTATTATATAAAAACATGACAGGCAAACCTTAATTTTTAATAATTTAAACACGTTAATACTGAATCCACAATATACGCAGATACGCGCAAAGCTTATTATGATTTAGGATTATATTTTAAAAAAAACTACATGGTGAAATTATTCAGTAACTTTTATAACCAAAAAAACAGGTGTTCATACTAACACAATAGAGGAAAACTGGCGTTCATCAAAAGCCTCTATACCTAATAGGTGCAGGAAAGAAAGACTTGCTTCTTTATTTTTTTCTAGATATATAATTATTAAAAATGAAACTCCATTACCACTAAAATTCTAAATAAAATATTTAATTATGTTTGTCAGTTTTATTTATTTAATGTCTTCTTACAAATTATCTTATGCAATAAAAATTGAAAAAGAAGGACTAAAAATAATTTTTTTTGTCCCCTGTAAAATCTGCCTAGTAAAGCTATTTTTAGCCCTTTTTTTAAGTGTATTGCAGTGTAACAAACGTAATATCTAAAAAAGTGGTAATAATACGCTAAGAATATCTTTAAATAACATATTAAAAATAGTTAAATATGGTTTTTAATTAATCATTTCACAAATAAATATTTAATTTCATATAACAGTAAGGTGGCGGAGAACCGAAAAGCATCAAAAGTTTTTGTTAATTAATTTGTATTTTCATGGTCGCACAGATTTACACATTTAAAGAATGTTTACGATATTCTTAAATTCAGAGAATTATGTATAATCTTACTTAAAATTTAGTAATAGACGTCATGATAATTACTAGGAAAGACTTTGTTGGAGTAGTCTAAAAACATCTTTATTGGTAAAAATTCTTTTTAATTATTGGATACCAATAATTTGTGATGTCCTGACGCATCAAGGACAAAATACCTAAACTAACAATCCAAAACCTTTTACACTAAAGTTGTGTTGTCTCACTAATTAAACTTCTCCTCAATTGGACACGTGTTGATTCCAACAGACTTTTTATAGAAAACTGTGGCATCCCCACAAATCAAATATTTAAAATTTTAATTAAATGGCGAATCAGTAGATTTTGATTAATTAATTTTAAATAAAAAAGAAAACCCCGAATTTAGGGGTTGTAATGCAGTCAAACACGACTAAAATAAATCACTTCAATATTATTTCTATTGTTGAATAGCACCTCGACGGGGGTTACGTCAAAAACATATAAAAAAATGTGTCTATTTTTATCTTATTTCTTTTACGCAAACAGTTGTTCTGTCGCCCTATGCATATGCATATTATAAAAATTTCTACTATCAATTTTTTATTTCTTTCTTTTAAATCTTTATTTTATGATAATAAATTAATAATTCAACTAGTTTGAATGTAAGAAGTTTGTTCAAAAAATTATTTTTACTTTTATTTGTCATAGTTCAGGCAATAATTAATAAAATAAAAAATTTATTGTTAAAAAATGTAAAACATCATAAAAAAAGCCACCAGACAATTGAAAACTCCACTGTAAAAACAAAACATCAATATTGCGCTTACACGCCAGAATACCTTCACGGCCTTGCTTATAGGAGAAAAGAATATTCTTTAAGTAACAGAATCCTTGGTCTACTTAAAGACCATTTTTTATCTTAAGCGAGCGTACATAACAACATCGGCATGGCTCAATACAATAATTAAGAACACAAATTAGTTCAGAGGAGCGATACAGCAAAAAAATATAATAAATTTTTTTAATAAGAGTGTAAATTATAAAATTTTTAAGTTAAGTTTTAAAAGTTAAGAATTTATTCAAGGTTTTCTCATGAACAAAAGGGGTGATGAGACACATAATGTAACGTATAGAAAAATGTTAGTGATTTTTATTCTTAGGACAAATACAAAATGTTTTTTTTTTACATAACTTATTTTTAAGATTTTAGTTTTGTCTAAAAAAGTCATATAATAGTTCTCACTTTTTTAATAAGGTAGCTTTAATTTACCATTGTACATATGCAACTACAATCTCATAAATGAATAAAATTTCTGTTAGGCGAAAAAAACAATACTTATAATAAATA
>NW_020169382.1:0-14920 GCF_000988165.1 Vairimorpha ceranae
TTATTTTTTATAATTTATGACGCCAGTGTTGATAAATTTTTGACATGTAGTTTGGATGTAGAAATTTACATAAAAATAGAATATAGGTTGATAATATTTAATTTATATGACCTGGTTTGAAACGAGTAGAGGTATAATTTACAAGTCATTAAATAATAGTTTATTGTATACATTTTTATATTTTTGTAACAAATTCCCATGTATATTCTATATTTGGTTGTCTATTATCTAAATTTAGACAAATGTTGTTTTTATTTTACATATAGCTAAAAACAATAAATTTATATAAACAAGTAATTTATTCCTATAGAAGTTATTTATACCGTATTTTATCAAAAGACGTTTAAAATATTTCTATACTTTATTATCAATATATTTTATTTACTTTTATTAAATTATTATCTATTTATTTCCTTGATAAACTTTTATCAAACTCCTCATCAATTTTCTTTATAATATTCTTAAATCCTTCTATACCTTCCTCTACTTTACTTATTATATTTTCTACTGTCTGATCATCCTCTTTTATAAATTGTACCACTAGATGCACTTTATTTTCACTTGGATGTGGAATTGTATATCCACAGAAATCTATATTACTTGTGTAATAAGTAGATAAAATATGTTTAAGGGGATTTATAAGTGTATGATCTTCATCTAATATTCCTAATGTCATGTCATTAACAAAATGTATCTTTTTCATTGAAGGGTTAAAAATTAGTGCATAAATAAAATATATACAATTATAAGACATAAATATAAATTATCTTTTTCATTGAGGGGTTAAAAATTAGTGCATAAATAAAATATATACAATTATAAGACATTAGTGTACAAGTAGACCTAACAGGATCGTGTAACACAAAATACTTAATATTTTAAAGAATAAAAATAACTTTTTAAAAAGTTTGTATTTAATAAAGAAATTTTCTATTACCGAAATGTAAATAAATAAATTTATTCAAAATTGTTTTTACAGTACTCCTTAAATTCACTATCATCCATTTTAATATGAGTCCAATCTATCTTTAATCTTTCTAATTCACTATTACAAGGAATAATATGAAAATGTACATGGTATACACTCTGGTAGTTATCATTATTCTGTAATAAATTATACTTTTTAATATTATATTTATTTACCATTTTTATGTAAATATCTAATACATCAGAAAGTTCTTCTTTTTTATATTCGTGCAAATATGAACGATGTACTTTAGGAATTACCAATAAATGTCCTTTAGACATTGGATACCTGTCTACAATAACAAAGGAATTTTCTGATTCATAGAGAATATTAGACTTATTTGATTCGTAAATAGTACAAAAGATACATGACATTTAGGGGTAAAAAAATTAAAAAAAACGAAATATTTAATTAACCAATTATTTTTTATTGGCTAATTAATTTATAAAAAATTTGTTTTTTTTTATCATTATGAAAATGCATATTATATACACAATAATACTAGGTGCCTTAGGATATTCTATCTATTTGTACTATAAGACCTTATAAAAATAAATAATATAAAAATATGTTATATTTATTCAAATATTTCTACAGGTACACCCCGTAACTCTTCATCACCACGATATATTACTTCTTCTTTCATATACAGATCTACTTTACAAACAGGACAAAAAGGCTGTCTTTCACACCACTGCTTAAGACAGTCCTTATGAAAGACATGTCCACATCTTAATCTTTTAGTAGGTTTATCATCCTGGCAGATTATACACTCTCCTTCTTCTGTTGTATCAGGAATACTATCTATTTCTTTACACAAGATTAAGAATCTATGTAGAGCTCTACATTTCTTCACTAGTCTTTCAAATATACTTACACTAGCTCTAAAGACATTCAATGGCACTTTATATTTAAGACTAGTTAATATTATAAATATAGAATATATTATAAGTAGTAATAAAAGATATGATATCTCTAATATAAACATATAGATAGGCTTATTCTCTTCATCTTCTTTTATATAAATAGATAATATATTCTTAATACTTGATAAAGCTATTATACAAAACTCAAAGGAGAATAAAAAAAATATATTAATCTTTCCTAAGAATAATAAGGCTAATAAAAGACTTATACCACATAGTAATGTATTACACTGTACACTATCATCCCTTATGGTATTAATCCACTGTATCGCTTTAAGACATAAAATTATAAAAAATATAATAATAGTTCTATAATTGATATCTTTATTAAATACAGTAAGAACTAGAAGGATATCAGTAAGAAATAGATGCATATTATCATTTACAACAGCCATCTCTTGTGTCCTTATTGTACCATAATAATACTTTATAATATATTGAGTTATAGAATAAATTAGTAGACAAATGAAAAATACATGCACTAAATGAAGTAGAGGTGTACTAGTGGTGGTAGTAAATATTGAATATATAGATAGTACTGGCGAGAAATAGTAAGTAAGGAGAATGAGAATAATAAGGGAGTTTAAAATAATGAAAGAAGATTTCATGGGTAAAAAATATAAAAAAATATTTATGTGCATAAATAAAAAAGGTTAATAGAGAGATAATAAATTTAAATGTAAAAAATATCGATATATATAAAAAGTTTGAATCTGAATATTTAACATAAAAGAAGTTTAGAACTAAAAAGAAGATAATAAGAAGATATGAAACATAAAAGAAGGTATAGAACAAAAAAGAAGATAATAAGAAGGTATAGAACTAAAAAGAAGATAATAAGAAGATATGAAACATAAAAGAAGGTATTGAACATTAAAGAAGGTATAGAACAAAAAAGAAGATAATAAGAAGCTATAAAACATAAAAGAAGATAATAAGAAGATATAAAACATAAAAGAAGATAATAAGAAGATATAAAACATAAAAGAAGATAATAAGAAGATATAGAACATAAGTAATACCCCTTATTTTTGTAATGGCACTTATTATAACTGATAATATACTTGATAAAATACATATAAAACAATCTACTAAAATAGAACCAAATACAAAATATTTATTAACTTCTTTGGATCTTGATATTATTGAATATTTCTACTTAAAAGATAAAGATCTATATATTAAAAATATTAATATAGAACTAATACTAAAAAGTACTAGTAGGTTTAAATTTCTAGAAATAAAATGTGAACAAAGTAAAAATATTTTAAATATAAAAAAATATAGAAATTATGTAAGTAAATCTTTTAATGTACAAGATTTAGAGAGGAATATACAAATATCGTTCTATAGTGATGTATATAGATCTATTTATACATCTCTTCTTATGCCTAGTGCTTATGGATGTAAAAATAATATTTATACAGAAATATTTCAATTTATTGCAAAAACAGATGGATGTACATTAAAAGACATTGAAGTAAACGTAAAGGGTGATGTTAAAAAAGGTATAAATAATTTACTTTTTACAGAGATAATATATAAAAGAAATGAAGTATATAAAATAAATGATATATTCAAAGTATAAAATGTAATGTATTTTACTTTAATAATAAAAAATGATTTAGAATAATAAATTAATATGACTTTAAAATAAAAGTTTATAAAATATTTTTATAAAATTCATCTACCAAAATATATCTTATAAACTAAAGTTAATAAAATATTTTCATAAAAAATAACCTATAGCATATTTTTATATAAAATTTCCTAACAAATTATATAACAAAAAATAACTTATAACATTTTTTTATAATTTATCTACCACAATATATAACAGAAAATAATCCACAACATATTGAATTATTTATTCCCCACATATTTTGACAAAATTTATCTAACCCTTGAAATGTTAGAAAAAAAAAGAAAATTTTTTTTATGTAGAAACACTCTTGTAGAAATGTGTACAGAACGTGGATACACTACAGATCAAAAAGTATTGTCATACGATAATTTTATAGCACAATTCCCAAGCTGTGATAAAGATGTCAACTCAATAAATTTTGTATGTAAAAATGCAGATAATTTAGTAGGCATTCATTTTATTGATGACGAAAAAATAGGGAAAAGTTCTATCGAAAAAGTAATAGAAACATATAAATCTATCAATATTTATCATCTGATATTAATTATTAATCAAAAAATGAGTAGTGCTAGTCAAAATATTGTAAATGTATCAGATCTAAAAATAGAAATATTTAAAGATGAAGAATTAATGTTTAATATAACTAAACATGTATCAGTGCCTAGACATAGAATACTAAATGATACAGAGAAAAACAGTATTTTAGAAAAATTGAAAATAACTGTCGATCAAATGCCGAAAATATTGAAGAGAGACCCTGTGTGCAGGTTTTTAGGGGCAGAGAGTGGACAGGTAGTGGAAATCACAAGAAAAAGTAGAACAGCGGGTGAAAGTATATTTTATAAAGTGGTTGAAGATAAGATCATTAAGGTTTTATAAAAAATAAATAATTTATAATGTTTTTTTGTTTAGGTGGGCGTTGTATTGTAACATTTTTACTTGGTGCCTTTAAAGGCTTTCTTTTCGTTTTGAATAGACTTAGTATCAGTGCACAAATTTTCATTATTCAAAACTATAATACAATGTGTAATAAAAGAAAACTGTTGTTTAAATAGAATAATTCTAATAAATTTCTTTATAATAACTTTTGTTGTTATATATGAATATTATTTATTTAAAATTTTAATTATATTGTTTTAGAAATTTTTATTATTTTTGATTAAAATTTTAAAAAAATAAACAATACAGAAACAGATATTTTTTATAGTTGACAAGTAGAATTTTAGGAAACACATAAACATTTTAAATAAATCCTTTCATAAAATTTTTATATGTTTTTAATTTATACCTTTTATACTTTGCATAACTAACTAAAAAATTAAATTTATTTCCTGTCATTATTTTATTGGCACAGCGTTGTAATGATAATTAAAAAAAAGAACAATTAAAATATTAAAAAGATTTTATTTAAATCTTTTTATTAATTCTGTTAAAAAATAAATCTTTAATCTTTAAATAAATTTATAATTTATTTACGCAAAGGCCATTAAATATTTCATTTATTGCATAGATTTCAGATTTTATTTTGTATATTATTTTACTTTAAATAAAAGTTACTCCTTTATCTTTTGGAAAATCTTAAAGGAAAACTTTACAACAAAAGCTATATGTTATCATACGGATATGTTACAATTTATAAACACTACATTATGAGGATTTAGTTTTCTTTTAGTAATTATTTTTGTGTTTGTTGTCATTAACATTTTATGTATATTTTATTACGAATTCAATGACAAATAAATTGAAAACAATATTTTTAATAAATATAAGATCAAATGGTTTTATAATCGAATATTATGAAGATTTTTTAAGTAAAATGTCAATATTAATTATGACGCATTTGTTTAAAATGATTTTACCTTAATTATATTTAACTGCGTCATATATAACAATCAATTTAAACAAACAATTGTGTATATAAATTTACAAGTTTATCCTTTTTTTATAAATTTTTTTTTTAAAATTACTTCTAAAATTAATATTTGTTTTTTTAATTTAAATAACTATATAAGAAAAAAGATTATCTACCCCATGAAAACAACCTTTCTTTGTATATTATTGTTTTTAAATAAAATAAAAGCAACAGGAGCTAATCGTCCGGTAAAAGAAGGCATTAAAAAAACGACAGACAGTCTATTAAATATTAGTAATCCATTAAACATTTTGAACCCAAGCAATCCTTTAAACCCAACTAATACGAGTAATCCACTAAACCCAACTAATCCAGTAAATCCGCTTAATCCCGAGAATCCATTGAATCCTTTAAATCCAGACAATCCATTAAATCCTAGTAATATAATAAATGTTTTGAATCCAAGCAATCCACTAAATCCAGCTAATCCGGTAAATCCATTGAATCCTAACAATCCAGTAAATCCACTTAACCCAGACAATCCATTGAATCCAGCCAACCCGGTAAATCCATTGAACCCAGCAAACCCAGTAAATCCAGTAAATCCGAATAATCCATTGAATCCAGTTAACCCGGATAATCCATTAAATCCCAACAATCCGGTAAACCCAGTAAATCCAGATAATCCATTGAATCCAGCTAACCCGGATAATCCATTAAATCCTAATAATCCATTGAATCCAGTTAACCCGGATAATCCATTAAACCCAGTAAATCCCAATAATCCAATTAACCCGGTTGATCCAATTAACCCGGTTGATCCAAACAATCCTGTTATCCCAGTAGATCCCAATAATCCAGTTAACCCGGTTGATCCAAACAATCCTGTTATCCCAGTAGATCCCAATAATCCAGTTAACCCGGTTGATCCAAACAATCCAGTTGTCCCAGTAGATCCCAATAATCCTGTAGATCCTAATAATCCAGTTAACCCGGTTGATCCCAATAATCCAGTTAACCCGGTTGATCCCAATAATCCAGTTAACCCGGTTGATCCTAATAATCCAGTTAACCCGGTTGATCCCAATAATCCTGTAGATCCCAATAATCCAGTTAACCCAGTAGATCCTAACAATCCAATTAACCCAGTAGATCCTAACAATCCAATTAACCCGGTTGATCCTAATAATCCAGTTAACCCGGTTGATCCTAATAATCCAGTTATCCCAGTAGATCCTAATAATCCAGTTATCCCAGTAGATCCCAATAATCCAGTTATCCCAGTAGATCCTAATAATCCAGTAGATCCAAACAATCCAGTTAATGCAGTAGATCCCAATAATCCAGTTAACCCAGTAGATCCTAATAATCCAATTAACCCGGTTGATCCAAACAATCCCGTTGATCCTAACAATCCCATTATACCTGTACCAGTTATACCTGTACCAGTTATTTTGAAACTTAAGGCAGCCCGAAGAAGAACACTAAATGATTGGGCAAGACCTATTACTTTATTGTAAAAATAAAATGTTTGTATTTTAAATTCTAAACTTTTAACTATTTTTTGTAAAAAATCATTCGTAAATGTTATTGACTTCTCGTACTCTCTATCAAAGCTTTATAAGGTGTATATTGATAAAAAAATATTTCCTTGGCTTTTAATATACGCAATTAACAAGCAAAAATTTAAACCCATAACAATATACAGTAATAACAAAAAGCGGAAAATTAAATTTTGCAATAACAAATTTTATAATATGACAAATTGTTGTTATTTTAAGAAGGCTTGCAAAAATTTATAATTGCTTAAGTAGTTAATTTTATTTATCACGCAAATACAATACTTTTACTAATTAAATGAAAAAAAGGGAGGCAAAAAAAGAAATATTTTTGTTTAAAATTTAGTTGTCCACCTTTAGTTTTTAATAATTCATTGCATCTACTGTTCACGTTCTGTACCAGCTTTTTATTTATACACTTCAACATTTGTTTTATTCCACTCATCTTCAACACATTTCTTAAATTTATTTATATTTTTTGGTTTTCTTTTTTCTACTTTTACCTTAAGAATATTCCATAAATTTTCTATGGAATTCATGTCTGAAGATTGTGAAAACCAATCTAAAGTTTATGTTTTTTTTCATCTGCCAAATTATCTCTAGTAAATTTACTCGTATGTTTCGGATCATTATCTTGCTGTAAAATATAATTTGTAAATTTTAGCTTTTTTTGCGGAAGTCTTCAGATTATTGTCTAAAATTTTACAGTATGCTTCGTTATTCATTAAACAATCATCTATACATATCTTTCGACACCTGCACTTGAAAAAGATGCCCAAACAATGATACTACCACCCCCATAAATAATTGCGGGTTTTGTGTTTTTTATTATATCTTTGGCCAAGTTTTTTTCACATATAAACTCTTTCATTAGCTAGCGTCAAATAAGTTTATTTTTGTTTTATCGCTTAAAAAAATTCTGTTTCATCTTTTATCAGAGTAACAAGCATGTTTGCTTACCTAACGTTTTTTTTTAAAATGTGGCTTTTAAACAAAAATGGTTTTATACATGCAATCCTACCATGAAATTCTATTTTAAACAATTTATCTCTTATACATCGAAGAGATATATTTTTTATCGTTTTTTTAAATCCACAGAAAGACTGCTAATTTATGGATCATCATGTATTTTTTTTCAAATAGAATTATCAATATCAGTAAGTAATAAAGTTCTTTTAAACCCAGCTTTTTTTCAATTTCTCCTGTTTAGTCACCCTTTTTTTAAGTTTAGACACACTGCTCACTGGCTTATCGTGATTTTTTCAATTTCTTTTTGTTTTGTGACCATTTTAAAGTATGCCTGAGTTTTGGATTTTTGGCTTAAAGATAATTTTTATGGCATAAGAGATAAAAATTAAGCTTTTTATAGTCTTAACTGATTTTTTACAGCCAAGTTTTCCTCCAAAAAAAATATTATGATTTTGTCTACCTAGAATAAGGATTTTCCTTTCAATACCAAAAAAGTTACAAAAGATAATGTTAATTGTTCTCAAAGTATTCAATAATTTTTTATTAAGTAAAAGAATTGAAAGTTGTGGCTAAAAAAGGTATAATTATTATACTATTTTAATGTTCCTTTTCTTTGCCACCACTGTAAATAATTATCTATAGTGTTGTTGTTTGTAAAGGACGCTTATGCATACTAATATCTAAACAAAATTTTTTACTATAAATAGAATATTTTCAACATTTTTAAATTTAAAAAACGTTTAACCTTGAAAATATTTTAACTACAAAATTTTATTTGATCTATTATTTTTGTACTTTTCGATTTAAAAAAATTAAATGACTGATTTTTAAAAATTTGTTGTGTAAACTATAAATTATTTTTTGTAAAAAACGATAAGAACAGTACTTTTTTAAAAAACTATAAAATATTAAATTTTTATTTTCTAAAAACTTTAAATGTTTTCTTTATAATGTTATATAAATGTTTTATAGGTAAAAGATTATCAAATCTACTATTTAAATATATTTAAACGTTTTACTTTTAGAAACTTTTAATTTTCCGTGCAAAATTTAAACTATAATCAAACAAAAACCATTTGATGTTAGTTTATTTTGTTTAACACAGCGAAATAATCTTTTGCACATAGTAATTATTAGTGTTATTATTAAAAAATTTGGTTGTCATAATTTCTTTTGTTTTTTTGACAAGCTTTTGGAATTGAGTTTTTAAATGTATTTAAAGAATCTGCTAGCTTTATATAATTTTTTGATTTCTCATTTTTTCAAATGCTATATAAAGATCGTAGGTTTTTTCTCCACCGAAATTATGTTACAAATATTAAGATTAGTTGCAAAATATGACAATTAATTTCTCTTAATAAATATACATTTCTGCTTTACTTAAAAATTTTTATATAAATTTTAAGATTAATTTAAAAATTTGCAAGCTAAAAGATATTTTTTAATGTATATGGTAAGCTATTAAAAACACAATATTTTAAATTCGCACTATTAATTAAAATGAGGCTTTTTAATAACATAAAATACATCTTAAGGTTATAAATAGTCATTATAAGTTTTTTAAGTGCATTATTATAGGAACTATTGATAATAAAATATTTTAATTTTAAAGTTTTAATTTAATAAAACAAATAATTGAAACAGCTTAACTGAAATACAAAAATAAAAAAGTAAATCTATAAAATATTAATATTGTAAGTGTAATAATGTAATCGAATAAAATTAAAAAAAGTAATTCTTGTTTTATTGCGGGAAATATAATCAATATTTATGCATTTTATGAATTTAAAAATCTTTTTTTAAAAATTTTAATTATATTTAAATGCCAAAACAAAAAATAATTAAATTTCGTATTAAATACAAATAAATACATTTTAAGATATATATTTTCTTTTTTAGTAGAAATTTTAGTTTAAATAAAAAGAAATCCTTAAATTTTTTAATTGTTTAAGTTTTTTTGTTGATCCAACTTTTAACGTCATTGTATAATATAACACGCATTTTACAACATTTGACATAAAAAATGCGAAAGATTTTAAATTATATAGTTTAAAATATTACAATTTGGTATGATGCAAACTTTAATAAAATGGCGGATCCAAACATAATAATTTTTTTGGTCTTTCAATTCAAAAATAAATTGGTAAATCACGCTCTTTTTTGTATAAAATTTAATTGTAAAAGTAATCAAAACAAACAATTACGAAAAAATAATTTTTTGTAATCTAATATATATTGTTTTAAAAACAAGGTAAATTTATTAATTTTTTTTGTAATTTTTTAATTTATAACCCTATTTATTGAAAATTGATTTTTAACCCCATGAAAACATTTTCAACTTTTTTTTTCATACTCAGTGTAATTAATACAACTGTTAATTCCGGCCATTTAAGTCATCTTTATAAGATATTTGGGCCTACAGACCCTTCAAATCCAGCTAATCCAAGTAATCCACTAAATCCAGCCAATCCTAACAACCCGTTGAATCCAGCTAATCCCAACAATCCATTAAATCCAGCCAATCCTAACAACCCGTTAAATCCAACCAATCCCAGCAACCCTGTAAACCCAATTGATCCTAATTTTCCAATCGACCCTAATTTTCCAATTGATCCAAATTTTCCAATCGACCCCGATTTTCAAGTTGATCCAATTGACCCCAATGTACCAGCTATCCCAAGGCCCATCCTTTTAAAATTGGTAGCAGCACGCAAAAGAACACTTGCAGACTGGGCAGGGATGGGTTTGAATTGTTAAAAAATAAAATATGTTTATTTTATATTTTTTCAATATCTATCATTTTCATTAATTGTTTAATTTACAAATTTAACGTAGTAGATCATACAATAGCAAAACTGTCACACAAAAAATACATAATGTCGCGCGCCTAGAGCGCGACCATGTTTTTCTTTATTTTTTTAAACTCAACAAACTTTCATCTTTGTGTTGATTAAAATTTTGTATTACGCCCTATATCATTTATATTTGAGTAACCATTATAGTTGGTAGTAAACGATATATAATATAGAAGGAAAGTCATTTTTTTTTATTATTACGATTTTAATGTTTTACACACCATACAATAAATTAATTAACACAGATAGATACGTACATATATATTCTACAGAATTACTACCCGCCAAGATTTTACGAACGCAAGACATATTTCCCTTCAGAAATTTAAATAAAGGCTTGTTTATACATACACCTTTGTATAGGTCATCATGGTTTTTGAACATGCAATTAACAATGCTAAAGTTAATTTTAAAATAACAGCTTGACTGTAATTATTACCAATTTGCTCATGATCTAAAAGTTCATACACATGAAAATTTTTAATTTTTTAAAATATTTTAAATGACCCTTATGAGGCCTACTATCAAATCTCAAGAAGAATACGATAACATCGTAAATATTCTTAAGGCGAGGATACGACAGTAGATGGCAGCAAACATATTAGGTATTGTTTTTAAAAGAAGGCCGACCTATTCATCTTGGTAGATAATTTACTTTATCTGAAAGATACAGAAAATGGTCATAAAAACGGGTGTTTGTGGAAGGAACAATGCTTTTTATGAAAATAAAAATACAAAAATTGCACAATCAAAATATTATGGCTAGAGTCGTCTTTACGAGTTATGCAAACAACTTTACTTTTCAATTCCTAGATGTGTTGTTAAAGAGGTTTTCAACGGGTGTAATATCTTCTTACAAGCTCAACCCCTTAGGGCAAAGGGTGATTTTAAGTATATTCAGCTAAGAAGCCTTTTGAAAGATTAATCATTGATCTTGTTGATATGAAGACTTACGCAGAACAAAATGATGGTTTTTGTTGGATACTTACAGGTATAAATGTATTTTAAGTATAAAATTACTTATGTGTTTAAAAGTAAGACTATAACTGAGGTTCTTTCATATCTTAAAATTGGTTTTTATAAACTCGGTGATAGCCAAATAATTTAATGTGATAATGGAAAAGAATTTAGAAGTTCTTGTTTGATTGATTTTTGTAAGGAAAAAAACATTTTCTGATACATGGAAGGCCGAGACATTCACAAAGCCAAGGTCAAATTGAACGATTAAACCAAACGCTCACACATTATTTGCAAAAGCATCTGTGTGATGGTGTGTTTGTTGCCGGTAAAAGTTGAACTGTGCCTTTGGACAAAATGATTTATGAGTACAATTTAGCTATACATTCTTCAACTAATAAGTCACCATTCACTCTATTTTTTGGTAGAGGTGGGTTCAACACTGTAACATGTCCTATAGATAATGTTATTGTTGATTCGGATAGGGTTCATTTGAAATTTAAGCTAACAAACTTGAAGAGGATGATAATAAGGCTATTTATACAACTTCTGTGAATCAAAAATATTTGGCACGCATGGACAGAAAATGCATTTATGATTCTACTAATGACATAAATATAGGTGACATTATTCTGATAAAAAAAGATTTTGATACAAATAGTAAAACAAAGAAGTTAAAAATAGACACATTTTATTCTATGCCCAGAAAAGTAACCGAAATTTTATTAAATAATTGTATTAAAGTTGAAATAATGGTACTGAAGAAATTGTATTAATAAATTTAGTGAAAGAAAAATAATTATGTTGATTATTTTCCTTTTTCTTACTTGTTTACGTTCTTAATCCCTGTATTGTTCATTAAAAATCTAATATAGATTTTGCATGCACATCACTCTGTACATTTTGAATAGTTATAATACTTGTATCTTTTTAATTAAAAATAAATATATTTTATTCAATTTTTTAATTACAAACTTTAATTTTTGATTAAATTTTTTAATTTAAATTTAAAGATGCATCTCAATTCTTTTTAATTAAAATTTTAAAAATAAAAAATTTGAGATATTATAATTTTTTTAAAAACACACTTTTCCAATAAGAATTTTTTTCTCTTAAATTAATTTTTCTTTTAATTAACTATGATTTAAATTAATCATATTTTAATTTATATACCGAAATTATACTTATGTTGTGCACACAACTACCAATAGCAATTAAAGTGTTATAAGAGGATTATCTATTGGCAATATCTAAGCAAATATTTGGTTCTGCTACTCGTTATATATCTTGGAAGCTATTGGGTGTGATAAGAAGCTAAAACTATAAAAAGAAATTTATATAAAATAAATATGCCTTTTAACAATTCTTAACCTTTTATACAGTTTAGTCTGTTCAGTATTTATATTCGGAACAAGCACTTTCCGACCTAGGATCCACCAGGGTGGATTCTAGAATCCAAAATGAAATTAAAATAAAGTATAATAAACCAGATATATTTATACTAAATAAAAACAAGAAAGAAATTTTCATAATTAAAGTGGGAATAACTTCCTTCGATAAGTTAAGAACAATAGAGGTAGAGAATAATCATAAGTACGACCTGTTAGCCAACCATACAGGATCTTTATATAAATACAAGACAGAAGTTATCCCATACGTTATGACATGGACAATGTAGTAACAAAGTTCCATAAGCAGTAGAGAACCCAAATCGGAGTAGACGACCGAATCCAGGCTTATGTACAGCCAAAAGTACTCAAGATGACACTAGAAAGCTTGATCATAAAAAGTCGCAGGAGATGTTTAACTTCTGTAGAAAACTTCGAAGAAGTGAAGGTTGAACTGCCATGCGAGTAAAGGCTATTCGAGAAGCGATCCGATGCCGCACACTAAGAAAGATTAACATGACATAAAACTATACCTAAATAAATTTAATTATTAGATTATTTAATTTAAAGTAGAGAAAAAAATAGAATTTTAAACATAGTTGTTCTCTAAGCGCGTGACAATTACTATTTTGGGAATTAAAAAGAAATTTATTTTTTAATAGAGTTTTAATTAGCTGACAAAGCATTTTTCCTTTGCCAAATATTACATCACAACTGACATTTAATAAGTGTTTAAAAAGTATTTATTTTTCTTTTACTAGAATAAATAATGATCAAAAAAATAAAAAATTAAATTCTTTTGAATTGTTATGGTGCGTAAGAACTGCAAAGTTACAGCAACATAATCTAAGTAAAATTATTTAAATTTCAGTATATTGTAATCTGTGTATTTATGCACTTTTCATAACCAATAGTTTACATTTGTTTGTTTACATTTTAAAAATTTTCCCTCTTGTTTTAATTACAATTTTTTGAAAAGTAAGATTATAATTTTTTATAAAACTTCCTATATTTTTAAATTTTAAATAATAAATACGTTGGTGCAAATTTAATATATTATATTACTGTTGTGCGTAGATTTTACACATAATAAATATTTTAACATTTCAAATTATATATTCATAATACATGTTACCTTTAGAGATGGTTTTTATAAGATGAAAAACCGAAGAAATAAAAATTTATAGAAAAATAATTCGAAAAAATGTTAATTAAAATCAACATAAAATATTATTTTTTATCAAAAAATAGTTCAAAACATTAAAAAAGTTTAGTTTGGTAATATGTTTTATTTATCAAAAGACAAAATTAATAACAAACAAAAAATAAATTAATAAGTTATTTATTAAAAATTTTTAATTGAAAACCGCATAAAATATCTTTATATCTAAAAAAATACAAAATTGGTTTTTTTAATTTACATTTTTGTTTACAATAATTTAAAAAACAAATATACAATAAATCGGTTTTTTTACCCCTCATGACTTCACGTTTAATAATCGTTCCAGTATTACTTTTTAACATACTTTTTGTAACGGCTACTACAAACGAAACGAGTGAAATACCAATTCAAGCTACTGAGGAAAGTGAACAGGTGAAGGAATTAGAAAGCATTGATGATCAGGCTTTTGTTACTGCTGAAGGAATTGGCGCCAATTTTGACGTAAAAGATGAATCAAATAATATATCGACATTTGAGAAACCAGAGGATAATCCAGCAGATGGAAAGCCGAATGAGAATCCAGCAGATGAAAAGCCAAATGAGAATCCAGAATCTGGAAAGCCAAATGAGAATCCAGAAA
>NW_020169383.1:0-14465 GCF_000988165.1 Vairimorpha ceranae
TGGTCTTTAAGTAGACCGAGGATTCTGTATCCTAAGGGAACGCTCTTTTCTCCTATAAGCAAGGCTGTAAAGGTATGCTGGCGTGTAAGCGCAATATTGATGTTTTGTTTTTACAGTGGAGTTTTTGGTGGCCTGGTGGTTTTTCTTCTGTTGCTGTTTTTTATTTTTTAACAATAAACTTTTTATTTTATGTGTTTCGAACTTATGGTGTTTTTAAAAGTTTTTATCTTCTGCTTGTTGCAAGATGAGAATTTTGGAACATAATTATTTTATTATTTATACTAGCTAATACTGTCCTGTTTTAAACGGGATTATAAACACGATGCATTCCCTTTTTTTCAATCTGCGTTCTGTCTTTGGGCTTGTATGTACTGCTTAAAAGCAAATGCCCTTTTTATCTGGCGTGCTGCAGAGGAATGAGACTGGTCTTAAAGTAATACTCTAATGAGCTTAAGACTTTATCATTGCCGCCTGTTTCTTGCAGGCTTTTAAAAAACGCACAATTCGTTAAATAATTATTAGAGTTTATCTTTATAAAAGGCATAAGTTAAAATTTAATATATTTTTGTCTTAAAACTTTATATTTAAACTAACATGTGATTGTAATACCACATTATCAATAATTAAATTTTGCAATAGCCACTTATTTTACGATTTAAATAATTGATATACTACAGGAAAATGCACAACAATATTGCACTGTGTTAAATAGAAATAAACTTAACACTTGTGTTATTTTTTCCAAAAAAAACAAAGAATTTTACAAATTTTTAAAAAATAAAGGAATAAAAAATAAATTAATGTTTAAATTCAAACTTTTTATATATATTGGCTAGCTTACGCTTTCCTGTTTAAAACGGGACTACGAATATGATACACAATTTTTTTTATTAAAATTATGTTTATATGTCTTTATTATTGTATGTATTGTTATAATTTAATTAATAATCTTTAAACTTTTGATTGAAAAATTAATGTGCCATTTACATTGTTTTTGAAGTTTTATACTATTTTTTTTAAATTATAGTTAAGCCTATTTGATTTTTACTCTTTAAATAAAATTATTTCATTTTACCCATCGATGCTAGTTATAATAATTAATATTTTACAGCTTATTATAGCAAGTAATAATTGTGATGATCAGTTAATGACTAGAAATATTAGAAGACAAATGTTTTTTTTGGTTGATAAAAAAATTAAAAATAAAGAGTTTATTCTCCTTGAAAATGCTGCTAAAGATTTATATGCTTATTTTAGAAAAGGAATTTTAGTTGATATCAACAAAATAGAAATTACGATTTGTCATGTTTATAAGGATTGCAAAACTAATCATAATTTTACTTATACAGCTGACAAACTTGCTGTAGATGATCCAGATTTATTTAATATTTTCAGTTTTTTTAAAAGTTTGAACGTTGAAAGAGTTTTTTTAAGCACTTCTTACTACATTTCACACTTTTTTAAAACTGAGAACGGAAGTTTTATTTTAGCTGACTTTATGAATAAGCTTTCTGCACGAAATGGGGGACCAGAGTTTGTGTACGATACAGTTTATCCTATCTTTAGTTATTTTCACCGAAATAAACGATGTATAAATCCATATTGTAGTGCTATTACCGAATACAGACAGAATTTTGGAAAATTAGATTTTTGTATTACTAACGATAATAAAACAGGATATGTGTTTTCTATCGATTGGGGTCAACTTGATTATTCTGATTTTTTAAAGAAAAAGATAAAATTATTGTATAATGACAACTGGCAACCAGTTTATAATTTTTTGCTTAACTTTGATATAGTAAAATCTATGGCGTTTTGTAGCTTAATAGAAAAATTTTATACATTTTATCGTCAAATGAAGAGAACTAATAATTTCCCTATTGGAACTTTTATTAAGATTACCGAAGAAAATATAATCTTTCACGAAAGGTTTATATACGCAGTTGAATTAGATAAATTAGTTGGTGTTAAAATCAATTTTACCACCTATGAAGATTTTAAACAATTGAGGTCACAGTTATTATCATTGCCTTTAGATCGTAGTAAATGGGCGATGTTTACTTTATTTTCTCTTTCTGGTAAACCTCTTGTTATTTGTTTAGTAAAAAGAATTCTATACTCTAACTTATCAGCCAAAAAAATTTTTTTTTTAGAAGTACTTTTTTCCATAGGCCTTATTGAAAGATCAGATATCAATTGGTTTTTAGCTTCTATTTTAGAGAAAAGTGAAATTTATGTTTTTAGAACTTTAAATGAGTCTTACATTACAAAAATAGTTGAATCTATCATGAACATAGAACTAAGAGACAGAACATCTTATGAATATATCTATTTTTACATTATTGTTTATTTTGAATTCGAAATATATGTTGATGAATGTGAAACTGCCAAGGATAAAATTTTTACGTTACTTGAAAATTATTACAAGTTATTAGAAGTCAAAAATGTTTGTAAAGATTTTATAGATTGTTCTAAAACCACTGTTGATAATATTTGTCATACATATTGGGGGCTAATGGAAAATCTTAATATGATTTTGTTTTGCAGCAGTAATAAAACCTCTTTTAATGAGTATTATTGTTTAGTTGAGACAGTTTTAAGTGATTTATCGAAAAATGAAGATTTTATAAAAAAGTTTTTACGTAATTAAATTTTTTTTATAAAATAGAAAATGTATATTCATGCATAAAAATTGTTATAAATTTTTTTAAAAGCGGAATTTAAAGCATAATGTGTATGTTTGACTTTTAGCAAAGTTAATTCTTATTAATTTCTTACAATAGTGTATTATTAAGCTACAAAATATCTTAGAAATTAACACATAAAAAATTTAAAAATAATAATATAAGCCACTTTTTATTTAAACTATTTAATTAATTTATAACTTATTAGTAATAATTTACTTGAAAAAAATTTGTTGACAAGGCGTAAACCTCATGTATGTAGAGATTAAAGTGGGTTTGAATGTTAAAAAAAGAGGGAAAGACAGACCTGTGTAATTTAAGGCCTAAGAAATTAATACAACCAAATTAACCTTCTAATTTTTTATATATTTTAATAATTTGCTAAATATTAAAGTGTTTTCTATGGCTTGTGTTGAGATTCAAAAAATTGTCCTTTATGCACCTTTAAAATTTTGTAAAGCTTTTGAAGTATTTGCATAATAGTTTATTCTTATACTATTTTAAATAATGTTAGTAGAACAGGTATGCAATTTTTGTAAATTATTAATTCTATATTATCCTAACAAATGTAAAGATTAATATAAATAAAATTGTTAACCTATGGTATACTACTATATTACTTGTCAAATATATTTTTATAGTATCGAATTAAAAAATTTTTATTGGAGGGATAGAAATTTATGAGGAATGAAATATTAAGCAGTTTTTTTTAAAGTTTAAGTATATAAGTTTTAAAATTTATATTATTTATAACTGCACCACCAGGGGCAATTCTTTGTAGTATACTAGTCGTGTCTTATATTGCGTATCCATCATCTATAACCTTGCTTATAATTCAATCGATGGCTTTCAAGTGTCTTTTTTACTACTTTAAACTTAAGAAATGCTTATCCTTCATTATCTATACTAAGCTCTTGCATATACTTGCTGTAATATTTTGTAACTAACCTACTCAAAGTAATGACATACGGAAACACTACACATTTACACATATAACTTTATATTCATGTATAAATTTTAATTGCTTCACTAAAAATTTATATTTCTTTACTTTATTTAGTTTTACTGCTTGTAATTTCTATTTCTATTAAAAAAATAATTTTCCCTCCTTCTTAAATACAACTATGTTCGTTTATTACCTTATATTATTCCATCAATGGACATTCTTGTATCTAGTTTAATGACGCTACCTTTTTTACTTAATATTTTTTTGATTCTGTGGTTTCTATTTTCTTGGATATTCTAAGACAATATTTAAAGTTAATTTAGCAGAAATAATATGAAATTAATATTAGCAATTATAAATATAATATTACAAATATCTTTACCAACAAAATCCAAAAGGATTATTAACAATTATAAATTTTAACAAAAAAAGCCTTTTAGAAAGGTGATATTTTAACGATAGTATTTCTACATACCTATAACTCCATAATTATATCTATAAATATAATACATACAACATTTATAAAAATTTTATAATAAGTATGTAGATATATTTAACTTTAAATCTTCGACTGATGTAGAATCTATTATTCATAAATTATAAAAGATTCAAGCCATATATTCTTTTTATAAAATAATATTTTGACGTAACCATCGTCGAGGTGCTGTTCAATAATAAAAATAATATTTAAATGATTTACTTTAGTTGTGTTTGACTGCATCATAACTCCTCTAGTTGGGTTTTTTTTATATTTAAAATTAGATAATCAAAATCTACTGTTTTGACATTTAATTAAAATTTTAAATATTTAATTTGTGGGATACCACATATTTATTGATAGGCGTAGTACATCTTCAAATGCTTAAATTACTTCTTCAATACTTGATAAAAAATTTAAAATATTAATAAAGGATGTATTGTTAAGTTTAATTAAACGGTAATATTATACAAGACATTATTGATAAGCATAACATTCTCTATACAAGTGATTCCATAGACACATTGTGCTTGGACATATCTGAAAAAAATTATTGACGAAATACTAGAGCTGATTAAATAGTTAATAGTAAAAAGCAAAGTTGATGAGATTACAAAAAAAGTTTTGATACATTAAACTTCAAGCTGAATCACAAAATTTATTAACTGATGATAAACATCGAAATTTATTATTAAGCACTAAAAGAAAATGTTTTGTATTGTCTAATGACATTGATAATAACTATATATATAGCTTAAAACAACAGACAATATTGTCAGTTCATTGGACGCCAAAGTTACTTATTAATGATGTAGATACCTTACTACTTCACAATAATCTAAGGGCTAAGCAAGCAGTAAACTTGCATCACTTAATCTTTTTCTGAATTGTTGTGTAGGATAGCCAATAATAGATAAGAAAGGATAAAACCATCTCTTTTTTCTTTCATCCTGCGATACTATTGGTTTTGGGATGACACATCAAACATATTCATTGTTCATTGGTTTAAATAAGGAGAAAGAACTATTTAAGAAAGGTTACATTAATAAATATTGTTTTTACTAAAAACCATTTTTTAACACAGCTCAGTCTGTACAATGTTTTTGTTCGGAACAGGCATCGTTCCGACTCAGGTTCCATCAGTAATTAATAACTATTTATTAAAAAAAAGTAGGATAATGCTAAAACATTTTAGTTGGCTTGCTTAATGCTACTAAACTTTAAACTAATTATAAATTAAAAATTCTAATTATTTATTATTTTATCTTTAAAATTATTCAAATGAAGTATCAATGATATTATTTAAACAGATTAACAGTGATATAAATTAAAAGTTAAAAAATTAGTGTATAGGAACTTATACAGATTCTGTTTTTAGTACAAAAACATTTATATTTCATTGCAGCTATCTAAATAGTTTTTAGAAACTGTTATTATATAAAATGACTTTAAACATATAATAAATATTTTTTATATATTCAATAAGTATATGGTTTGTTTTTGATTTAAAAAACATTGTATTCCTTACATCAACACGAATTATTGCATATTTGTATATTCAAACAATCAAGAGCTCTTTTTAAATCAACAATCATATTTATAAAAGAATGAAGGTTTTACATATTCGGTCTTTCGTAACAATTTATGAATACTATTATTTTGCAAAAATATTCTTTAAATCTTTTATAAAAAATTCGTGTATTCAAAAACATTAATGTGTTTGGATGTTGCATTCCTTTTTCGAAATATTGTTCGATAATAGAAAAAATAGTGAAACTATTTATTAAAATTTCGTTAGACTGTTTTTATGATAAATCCTCACTGGGGGGTTTTTTATTTATAAGGAATTTTTAATTAACCTCAAAATATTTTACATTTGATATTTTTGGCTTTATGTGTTTAGATTTTATAACTTTGTGATAGTAATAAATTTATTGTTTAAAGTGCTGTTATCTGTTCCTTTTAAATCTTAAAATAAAATAAACATTACATGTCTTATCATAGCTTTTTTGCGAATTATACAATCAAAAAAGCAATATCAAAAAATGGTAAAAACAAAAATGAATGTTGAAGTCGGTGTGAAAACAAGAAAGGCCTCAACGCTGAAACATGATAATGTTTGAAATTTAAAACATGTTTCAGAAATAAATATAAATAGAGTAAAAGTCCGGCAAGAATGCCAAAGAAAAATTCCATTAAATCCTTTTATTCTAAAACATCTCCTGATTGTAACAGATAGCTGTTGATTATTTTAACAGAAGAATGTGAGCTCGGCCATTGAGAAACAAAAATGCTTGGGGAATAGTGGAATTTACAAAAGATTTATATAGACAAAGGAAAAAACAGAGGCTATAGTAACAGAAAGCGGCAAGGAATTTCAAAATGATCTACTAAGAAATTGTATTGTAATTTAGTTGTAGATTCATTGTAGATTAAGTGTTGAATTGTACACAAGCAATGATAAAGTTGAGAAAATTATAAGAACAATCAAAGAAAGTATATTAAAAAGCAATAAGAAAAGATTTATCAACAAACTAGCAGAATTAATAGAAAAATGTAATATAAGTTTTCACATTGAAATTGGATGCACATCATTAGAAGCAGTAAATGATAAATCAGGAAAGGTAATAATAGAGAATAGTTTTGATGGGAAATATGCCAATGAATTTAAGAACCGTTTTCTCGAGAAATTTAAGAAAAATAGTTGGGCGAAAATTTCTAAAAATTGAAATCTGATTGGGTGTGTGTAGCAAGTATACTAAAGGAAGGGTTCTAAACGAATGGAAAGTTGTTGAGAGATGTCCTGGTATTAGTATATAGTAAGATTAAAGAATGGAAGACTGATGAAGAAAAGACATTATGAGCTGAAAGCTAGAAAAAAATGTAGGGAGATATGAGAATAATCGTTTGGGTTTGGGGATGTTATATATTGTTATAAAATTTAACCTCAATAACAAAGGTTCTTACATATAGTATTATTAATTTTTTTTTTAATTTTTATCCTTAAATTGATGAGAGAAGCGGAATAAGATGTTTTAATTATAGGAGATGAAAACGAAATTTTAACTTTATTGTTTGGATATTATTTAGTTGAAGATAAACAGATTTGTAAGTTTTATTTAAAGATATGTGCCTCATGCATTAATTAAAATTCCTGATAAGCTCGAGTTAATATCCTGCTTCATGGTTGTCAGCACTGTTAAACAACCATCTCTCTGCGGTCCAATTCTTGGCTCTCCTTTTTTTAAATTTATATGAAAACAATACTAAAAGCAGATTATTACTACGCGTATGGTGATAATTATTCTAAAATAATTGAACATTTGAGCATTGAAATAACTTCTGAAGAAGCAGCAAAACATTATATAAAACGATTTGCTTTATTTTTCACAAATAATCCTTTAAACTGAAATGTCCTAATATTATTGTGCAAATAGATGAAACCAAGTTGAGTTATGATGTTAACGGTCACAGAGGTAAATTTTCGTAGGCCTGTTGGTGTTTTTGCATCGTAGACACATAATTAAAACTACATTAGGATATGATTTTTTTTGTAGAACCTAGATCTCCAAGCGTTCTTACTTCTTTAATAAATTCTATTGTAAAAGCCGAAAATATTTTACACTCCGATGAAATAAAATCTTATAGAAGTTTATCTAACTCAGATAATTATGACTATTACACTGTTTGTCATAAATAAAATTTTATATCTTATTTCTGGCATTCATATTCAGCACTAAGAATCTTTTAAAATGAGCTTAAGGTTAAATATAAGCAAGAAAGAGATTAAATTAAGCTTAAGGAAAAGCGTTTTTATTAGAATTAATGTTTAGAGAGCGGCATGCTGTTAAAAAATTTTTATCTATTTTTATTTATTAAAATTGTTTTTATTAACCGGGGGACTGAGAGGACTTTAATACAAACTGGGGGACTGGGATGATCTAAATAAAAAGGCGGACTGGGAGGATCTTAATAGAAAACGTGGGACTGAGATGACCTGATCCTATTATCAAACCCCGTTTGGTAACATTTCTAAAAAATTTTATAGCGTGGCCATTTTTGGCCTATGTAAGGTTTTGTAGAATTTTAAATTATGTTGTATGAAATTTAACTTTTTTTATTCGTTACGCTGTTAGAGGTAAAAAATAACATTTATTTTTTTCAAACTATAAAAAAAATGAATTTTGCATTGTGAGTAAATATTAAAACGCAGAATTTTATATTTTCAATTTTCGAATCTTTTCTACGTATGAATTGCAAAGATCGACACATGGGTTAAGCCCTTTGCGGGTTTTAATTACTTAAATAATATTGATGCTTACATGCATAATCAATATTTTTAGACATGAAAAATATTTTTTTATCGTTAATTTTTCTACAAAACAAAAAAAATATTAAAAAGAATAGATGTAATTAGCAATTATGTTAATAAATAATACAAACAACCTTTGAAAAAATTTAATGTTGATCATTTTTTTCAAATATTTCTCTTAATTTCGATAGTCTACTGTAAAATAAATTAAATCTTCTTTCAACAAAAAATATTAACCTGTTAACTTCATAAAAATCACAATAAGAAACACAACAAAAGACGCCGTCATAAATTCTGTGTAAATTTTTACAAATAAATTTAAAAATTAAAAGTTTTTGAGACACGTCTGCATACCTGCTAAATTGATTAAATGCTAGATTTAATGAATTTAAAAAATCTTCCTTATTTTTCTTTTTCTTTGTATTAATATAAATTTCACATATAGTCTTTAAAAAACTTAAAAGATTTTTTAGAGCAAAAATTGATTTTTGTTTCAAGTCATCAGAAAGATTAGATATTTCAAGTTTCTTAATAAATTGCGGCATTCGACTTTTAATTGTAAGCTTAAAAAACATTCTAAACTTCTTTTCAGATTCCTTGTATTTTCCAAAAAGTTCGCGCTCGCTAGCTGTAAATTGACTTTTTAGTGTTGTTCCACTAGTCTTATTTTTTCTTTTAGACTTAGAAGCAATTTCATCGCCGTTTGTTTGTATATTAGATACTTTGTTAGTTTTTGGTTTTGTCTCTTTATCTTTTTCGTTGTTATCATTTTTGTAAGAATTATTTAAAGAATAACTACCTTTAGAGGTATTTTTTAACAATACATTATCAAAATTAAATAGAGCATCTGTTTGAACATCATTTAGTTCATTTACACCATTAGTTTTTAAGTAATAATTTTGATTTTTTGACAAAACCAAAACATTATTATTTTTCTGTAAAAATGCATTGTTTTCTGAAGTAACACATTGTTTTTGTATTAAATCATTTTGATTTTTATGTAATAATAAATTCTTATTATTATTCCAAGATGTATTAATTTGAGAGTGTTCTGCTGTATAATTCCCACCACTATTTGAGGTTTTGAGACATGTTTTGTCACTTATCGATTGTTTTGATGTACAATATTGTTTCTTAGATACATATTTAGCAGCTGTGCTTCTTGTGAAATCTTGTGGTATCAAATTGTTCTCTTCACTTATTGAAGACGAAAAATTACATAAATCATAATTAACATTTTTACATTTACCGTTTAAATCTTTTCCTGTAAAATCTGTTAATAAATTAGAATCAGATTGATTTACATCTAAATATTTATTTACTGTCTTAATCGCTTCTTGACTCTTTTGTGGTATACCTACGTTCTCACAAAAATCTCTATTTTCGTATGCTTTTGAAGTACTTGATATATTTATTCTTAGATCTAATGGTTCATTATGATCTAATATTGCTGTTGAACAAAAGATTGCCTGTAACCATGAAAACATTTAACGGCTAAAATATTTAAAAATTTATCAGAATTTACAATTAGAATATCAATCAGCATTAAACTATTTATATGAAAGAATGGATTCAATACGTCAAACCTACATATGATCAAAAAAGTAAATTATCACAAAAATATAAATTAATTTTTTTAGAAATTTATACTGATAAAGATAAAATTCTAAGTAAAATATTTTACTGTTAAAAAATATTAACAGGAATGTAAAATAAATAATTAATCAATAACAAATTAATTTAATTGTAATCAGAACTTCAATTAGAGTGATCTTGTTTTAAAAATAACTGTGTACAGACTAAGCTCTAAAGAAACCTTTTTAGAAAAAATAATATTTTTCTAAAATCTTTTCTTTTTATTTAATTTAGTTAAATTAAAAAAAATGATTTTAAGACAAATTATATTGTATATAATAAATAAGGACAGGGGGTTTTAGATTCATTTAGTTTTTCTTGCTTTTGCTGCAAAGGACAGTATACAATGCAGAGAGTCAAAAAAAATTAAAATATTTTTCTTTATTATAATAAACTAAAATGTATGATACAATCTTTTAAATGTTATGTTTACGTTCAAGACAAATGCAAATAGTTTATTTACAGTAAAAAGTGATTATGTTTTTACTTTACTTAAAATTATTAGCATTCTAAACTAAGGACCACATAAATTAATATTTTTTAACATTTTCGCTTGTGGTATACAGCCACTTAAGATACTTTAAGTCAAATAATTTATTAGAAAATAATTCTTCTTTTTAATAGTTTTGATTGGTAGAAATTAAAATAAATATTTAAACAAAATAAATTAACATTAATGAGATGTGGTTAATAATAATACATTGTTATTATATAATGTATAAACATTAAAAATATTTATTAAAATGTTGTGTCAAAGAATAAAATAAAAATATAATTTTGTATGTTACTGCTCGTATATTATATGCAAATGTTCAATTAAATATGCATCTAATGTTAGTGTTTGTAAAAATTGTCATAACTCTAAAATAATTATCTTGTAATTTTAGTGCTTTTTACTTATAAATTTAATGCCAAATAAATAAAAGGTGTTACTAAAATATGTAACCAAGTAAGATAAAATGTTAATAAAAAATTTATGTTTTATTACTAAGATGCAAAGTGGTTTTTTATTTAATTAATGGATTTTTATATAATAGTTTTTTTAAGTAAGAATTTTTTTTGGAATAAGTATTAAATTTATAAGGACTTTATATAAAGTTAAATAACATTTATTAATTACTAATAATTACAATAAATTGTAAATAAAACTTCACATTTATCAATCTTCGAAGTATGAAGCGAATGAATTGTATGTGATAATAAATCTTAAAAACTAAATACTAAATTATTTAAAAAATTAGTTTGAATGAATAATGAGGCTTATACGAAATATTTGAAAATAAACGACTAATAAATTGCAAATAATTAAATTTCATAATTTATAGCTAAATAAATTTTTTAAAACTTATTTTTATACTATTTCAATGTTGTAGTTACTATTAAATATAAATTTGCCATGACAAATTAAGTTCTTTGTATGTAAAACATAAAACGATTAAAAAACAGGCCGAAGGTTCAATAGGCAATGCTATCTATGATTGTGTAAGCAGGAACCAGCCTTAATTTTGAAAGGATCTTCTTATAATTGATACATTTCGTTTCTGACGAGAATTAAAATTTTTATTCTTTTTTTGAATATTAGCCGACAACTACGCCTATGGGCACAATAGCGGAATTATATGAATACAAATTGTTTAAATATCTAATACCAATTTTTAAAATAATGTTTATTTTTGAAAATAAATTCATTACAACGTCTTCTGATATTTTTTTTCAATTTTTACAAAATAAAATTTTATTAGTTTTTGTTCAAACCGTGTTTTAGCTTACAATAAATTAAGAAGCATAAACAATGTTGTTAACTAAAAGTTGCATAATTGTGTAAAATTTTTGGTTAAATATATGTGTTTCTATTATTATTTATTATTGTTGTATTCATGTCTTTTCACACTCTCATTTTGCTAAGATGTAATATTTATTTTAATATTTTTAAACTACTTAACATTCTAAAACGTTTTAAATTATTTTTTTTATGTATATTTTTTCATTTTTCTGTTCTATTACATCTTATGGGTTTTTAAGCTATTTATTTCTCAGAGTTTGTCAACATTATTAGTAGTTTTTCTTAAATTTGCAAATTATTGGGGTAAATTGACACTTGTCAAATGAAAATTTTTTTTAAATATAAACACATTTAAAGATTAAATTACGAAATCATCGGACTTTTTTACTATTAAGTTTGGACGTGATTTTGTATATCAAAATTTAACGAATCATATTAATTCGATAAAATTATATTTATAAACAAAATAAATGCAAAAAGATTAAGAATTGTTTTGAAGGTAATTTTAAATTAAGAAATAGAACATCAAAATAGTTAGAAATGATTTTTTTATAATGTAATCAATAACATTATTTTTTAAAATTTGATACAATAAAATGAAAAATGCTATATGGAAATTAGTATCACAACAAAATAAAGATTTAAAAATAAAATGTCTTCTTGCTTAAATTGTTAGTATATTTATTTATTTCTTGATTTTGTCGTGCTATAAATAAATGTCTTTAAAATTAAAATATTAATAAAAATCCTTTTTACCTAATTGAGTAAATATAATTAACGATTAACCAAAATGCGTGTTTATTTTCTTACCTATTTAGTCTCTAAAGTATAAATATTATTTTATAAACCATTTAAAATAATGCTTACAACTACAAATTTTGTGTTTTTTTATATTTCTTTTTCTTTTATTGTTACAATGTCACTGTTTTAAATAGCATGTCAGGCTCTTTCTCTACAAAAGTTTGATTAAATCTAAATATATTCTAGGTTTGGTTTTTTTACTTAAATTATACTATCTTCTAGTATTATTTCATTAAGCGTCATCTTAATGTCGAATTAACACATTGTTAAATACATTAAATATCTTCAAATTTTTACAATATAAATGTTTTTATATTTTTTGTGTACTAATATTTTTAAATCTTTCTACAGAGTTTTAGAATTAAAAATATTTAAAGTAAATCTTTTGTTTTTTATTTTCCGTGGGGGGTATAAAAATCTATTAAAATGATAAAATTGAAAGAATGTAGAAAATCATAATGTAGCTATGTTTTGAACAAAAACCATTTTGCATGTAATTAGCCACAGTGATATATTTTTAACTCTATTTTTATTTTTTTACAAATATTTTTTAATTATAAAAAACCTTCTTTTGCTTTATCAAAAAAAGAGTTACTATTTAGATGTCAAAGTAAATTAGTATTGTAAATCAAACAATTTACAACATTTCAGAATTTTACCGGTTTACCCTACTTTTAAACGTGCAATTTTTAATGACCTAAATTGTATAATATCTTTGTAAAAGACCAATTATCGTTTTTAATCTGACCCTATTTCGTTTGTAATTATATCAATTTATTATTTATTAGCATTATAAATATTGCAAAATTCCCACTTTATCAATTTTTATTCTATTAATTGTTCTTTTACAACTAAATGCATGATTATTTATATCTTATTTTATAGGTTAAATGTTTCCATGTAGAAAAATAACCATCTTCTTTTGAAGGCATACCCCCATTCGCTATATCTACAATATTATTCATTTTAAAGTTTTGCAAATTGTATTCATAAAGATTTTACTTTAACATTTTACAAATGTAAAATATTTACAGCGTGGTGACTTCTTTCTATTAACTTTCTAGTAAACATTTTATCAAAAATTTTTGTTCTGTTTATTTATTTTACCTATCAGTAAAAGATTTACAGTTCGGTCTTAAATATTTTCACCATTAAATTTATATTTCACTATCTATTCCTACTTTTTAATTTATGCATTGCTAAGGGTAAAATTTATTATAAAATATTAATTATTTCTAGAAAAGTTAGATTTTTAAACATTTGGTTAAACACTGCAGTATAATAAGCATAATAGATAATTTAAACCACAAAAAAATATAAATATTTTGTTAAGTAGTTTACGTCACGGTAAAAAGGTTGTATTTTATTAGAAAAATCAAATCTTATTTATTTTCCTGTAAATAAATCTTATAATTTTTATTCGTAAAAATAAAATAGTTAAGAATCTCATAAAGTTTAAATTAAGGTGACATAATAAAATTTTGAAAAATTTTATAAATGTCATATTCTGTTATTTTAGTAAGCTCCTATTTATGTAAAGTTCTGATACGGGGAAATACATAAAAGAATGAATTTTTGAACGACTACTGTAGATAAGAAATCAAAAAATTATTATGTACAATGTAAAGTTGAATATTATTTAAGAGCAAGATATTTGAAATAATTGTATGTATAGATTTTTTAGGATTATTTTTTAAATTTAAAGAAGGATGATGGAATCATCATCATCAATCATCTATCTATCTGTATATATAAAAAGTTTGAATTTGAACATTTTTTTATTTTTTAACCCTTCTTTTTTTAAAATTGTGAAATTCTGTTTTAAT
>NW_020169385.1:0-14387 GCF_000988165.1 Vairimorpha ceranae
TTGGTGGAAAATGACAGTAATAAATCTATAAGCTTTTGGAATGTATTTGATAGAACTTTAAACGGAATACCAAGGACGACAAATAGCATAGAAGGAATGCATAGGCATTTGAACAGTCTTGTAAAGGTAAAACAAGCATCATTTTTTTTAATATTAAAAGAATTAATAATTGAACAGGAAATAACAGAAAATAAGCTATTACAATCTCTGTATTGTGATTCTACTATTAATGTTGAAGATAAAATGAAAGAAATTCTTAATAGATATTCTGAGTATTACGGTGTAGAATTTTTAAAGAAAATTGCATTTAGCTTTCATTGGAAATTAAACTGATTATATAAAACAAAATTTTTTTAGTAAACTTTTTTTTATTGAGGGTAAAAAATTAATAGGTGAAAAATGCGCCAAGCCAATAAGAATAATATTACAAAAGATTTGAAGCGGATCAAGAATAATTTCTGATATTTGGAGAGCCCACTGATGTTTATATGACAGTAGTATATATGAACACGAAGAAGTAAATTATTCCATTAATTTTGTCGATCCTACTGGTTCAAATATCCATACTTAGAATATTGAATGCATGTAAGATCATGCTAAAAAACAACTGAGCGTACAATATGGTACTACGGAAAGACTTTTTTCAGGATATTTGTTTGTATTTTCATTTAGGTATTATTGCTCGCGAGAAAAGAAAAAGAATTTTAATATTTATTAACATTTTGCTTAATATTGAAAATTAAAGAAAACACTATTATTTTTTCATTTTTTTAAATTTTTCCTTTTTTAAAAAAAGTTCCGTACCCCTAAATGATTAGTTGTTTTATGTAAATTTAAAGAAGCTACTTAAACACAGTCTCGCGGGGGGTGTTTTAAAAATTTAAAAAACATTTTTTTCAGTTTACGTTATATAATTAATTTCAACATGACAGTATATTTAGAAAAGCGGTTTTTTATTTTTTTTAAATTCTTTACCTCTAGGAATGATTAGAAATTTGTACGATTCAATCTTAAAAAATATGAAAGTTCAATTAATTAACTAACCACAGCCAATGTTTTCTTGCGAACAATCAGGTATGATTTTAAAGGCTTTATTTTAAATCTAGAAAAAAAATATGCAGAAAGAAAATGCTTCTATTGTGCTAATGGATTCAAGAAACGAAAATTACCAAGACGGACACAATATTCAATAATCTAGGCAGCCTTTGTATATTCGGCTCGGAATAATTTATTGCTGGGTCTTGAAACCAAGTAATGCGGTTGTATGTTCAACATACGAAATTTCCGAGCCCACTAATATTTCTTATAGGGATGTTATTTTAGAAAAGATAAAAATGAAATTAAAATTTTTTTCTAAAATAAGCAGACTTAATAAGATTATCCAGGTTTATGAAGCCGCAATAAGTAAAGGTAGGATGATCACCAATCCTACTTCAACACAAGATACAATTGCAGGTAAAACATGGTTTATGAGAGGAATTGAAAAAGAAAGCGACAATTTCTTTCTTAAAATTATTCCAAATAGATCGGCCAATATAATAATGAATCTTTCTAATATTTATAATGAAAAAGAAACCATTATAAGAACAGATGGTTTTGCGTCGTACAGATCAGCAGTTGTAGATTTTGGTTTATCAACAAAAAGCAACCCATACTATGAGATTTACAAATGAAGATGGTAAGCATAAGAATAATTTAAAAATTTATGTAGCCGTTAAAAGACCGAGTTGCATACAATGCGTGGAATTATGAAAGTAAACCATGAAGATTTTTGGCGTGCTGCAAAGAATGCGGCTAGTCCCAGGGCAATTTTCTGATGAGCTTAGGACCCTTTCACTGCTAATTGTTCTTTTCGGGCTCTTAGAATAACTTACTTTTTACTAAATAATAGACTTTGCGCTGTCCAGTTATAAAACGGTACTTTTTACACAATGTATGCTTTTTAATAATATGTATCTTGCGTCAAGTTTTTACGTTTATATTTAGAAGCTAATGATTTGTTGTTTATATTATGTATAAAAACGGCAGTAATACACTTTTGAAATTGGATTTTTGAATAGAACACAAAAAAATACAGGGAATATTCTGTACGTCAAATAATCAAAACAATATTGTTATTGCTTTTGAAACAAAATTTAGTAATTTTTCCTGATTGGGGGAGGACAAGATTTTTTAAAATTTTTATTTTTATGCCCTTATATGATAAATCCTTTCCAACTACCCAAAAAAAATCGAAACAGAGGAAAGCTATCTGGATCGGCTTTTGAGACCGGGTTGATCAACATATCTCCTGGGGTATGTATTGAAAGGATATAATGCGCATGGAAAAGGGCAAGTTGCGAAATGGTGTTGATGGCGGCTCTAGGGTCTAAACCCGGCCAATTTTTGGTCACAGGAGGGGCTATAAAATGTTCTGAAATTTTCAGACTACTAAAATGCTGATTATGTCGGGTAGGTGGGTTTTTACATGCATAAATAAAACTTTTTTAAAACAAAACATACTTTTTTAAACAATAATCTAAGCAATTTTAAAAAGGCTTTGGCTGTGTCATCTCTATCATAGCCATCAATATTATTTCTTCTCCATTGGTATACCTAAACGTAGCCAGTAATTTCAAATTCTGGAACTCCTTTTCTTGTTTTTAATCAGATTTGAATAAAAACCATTCTCCGCCTATCAAATTATGCTGGTGTCCTTCTTCATTTGTGAATCTAAATTCATGATTAACAACAATATGATTGCCTTTAATCTTTGCCATAGTGTATGGATAGGAAACGTGGCCATCTGTTTTGATAGTAGAACATGAATATATATACTTTTTGAAAAATTTCAAAAATGTTTCTTTTTTTCTATTTAGAACTATCTTTAAAATAAGCTTTCGAAAAACTTCTTCAACAACCCCAACAAACCAAATCTCTTCTCTTATTTTATTATACTTTTCAAAGGGAGAATTATGAAGCTTGTCTTTAACAATTATGCTTTGGCCGACCTATACAGGATGGTCGTCTCACGGTTTTATCTCGTTCTTCTGATTATTCTCCACAACAACATTAATCATTATTTTTTTAATTCTCTTAATATAATTTAGAGATACATTAGAGTTTTTGGCCATGCTGTATTCATGTTTTTTTTCGAGCCAAGAATAGATAATAAACAAATATTCATAAAACTTATTTTTGAGCTGCTTATTTTCGTCCCTTTTAACAATAAATCTGGCCTTCTACAATTACAAATTATACATCTTAACCGGGTCTTCTCCACGAATTTGGCTTACCTTCAAGAAATGTAAAACAAAGGTTAAAAAAATATTATTAAAAATTTAATTCAAAAAAGTCTTTAAAATATCAATATATACTTCAGAAAATTCTATATTACTTTTACCTAAAAAATACCTTCAATTAAATGTATACTGAATTGACCGGGTGTCGATATCATCCCGAAAAAAACGTCGTTTTCTTTCTTCATAGTACTTTTCATATGGCCCCCAAACCCTTCTATATTATTTGTATGGGTGCCATCTTCTGTCCTAAAACTTTCAGTATTATTAATTATATGATGCCTAAAATTTAAATTTCTTGCAATAGACGTGTATCCGTTGGTAAATATAATGCTATCATTGTTGATATTAGACATCATAGCCACAGTTAATGATCCTATAGTACGAACAGTAACTCTACGAAGAAAGAAATTTCTCTTTTCTGTTCGGTCTATTCCACTTAATATCCAAATTGTATCCCTAGTATCACCGGCGCCTGTAAGATTTTTAATAATTCATTTGTGTGATAAAACTCTTTCATCAACTTGAACAATTTTACCACAGCCTCACAAACAACAAACCTTTTTTCAAAGTAGTCTTTGTAACAAATTAAAAGTAAAGACTTATACTTTGCAATAGTAGTGTCGAATATTCCAAAAAATATCGACAACCGAAAGTAATTTAAGTCACACATTAAGCAATAAATAGCCTTGCTACTTTTGTTAAGGGCAGAGTATAATGAAAAAAAGAAAGGCATTTTTGACATCCTTTCTTTGTGCATCTATAACCTATACTTCCGTTGCTTGTAGAAATTGGCAACAACCTAGACAAATTGCTACATCTTAAACAGGAAATGGAGGAGTTTATAATATTATTGCTTATAAGAAAGTTTTTTAGCACATCTAAATTTTGAAAAATTTTATGTTCTATTGTTAATATTCATTGGGGTTATTTTTAAAATTTTTGCTCTTCTAAAAGGAACCATTGATGTTTTTTCCCAATAATTGTGATAGTTTTTTGGTTTTATATGTGCTTTTGTTATTAAATTGAAATAACTTTTTGTATTTATGAATACAAATATATATGGTAGTGTATTAAGTTAAGTAATATTGGGTTAGATACCGTTAAATTGGGTGATTAAGTTAAGTAGTTGGATTTAAATGATGATGGTTAGATAGTTGGAGTAGGTAGTTTGGTTAGATGATATTGGGGTTGGGTAGTAATAGATTGGTGGGATTGAAAATAGTAGTATTTTTTGAATTAAGAACAATAGCATTAGTTTTTTGAAATTCTGTCGATTTATACAAAAATATCGGGGTGGTTGCTTAACCTCACGAATTTGCCTACTAGTTTGCTGTGCCTATTGGTTTTTTGACTTATTATCTTTTTTTTATTTTTTAGCTCCTAGAATTATGATGAAAAAAAAGGTAGGCGAATCTGTGGAGAAGACCCGCTTAACTGATGAAAATTTACATGGGTTTCATTATGCTCTATACGCGTTTCTGACCTACACTTATCACATATCTTATTAATATTTAAAGATTTATAAAAATCACATCACTCTACTGAATCTTTTAAGTTAATAAAAATCAAAATCTTATTCCATTTGATTCTTGTAAAAAAACCATAATTTTATGAATTAAAAAAATTCTCAAATTAGGGCCCATTTCTGGGTAATGAGTTAAAAAAATATAATTATCCGGGAACAGGCCCAGTGCCAAAACGACCAATTCGTCGTAATCAGCGTTTATTCAGAAAGACGGAATCTTTGTATGCAGATACAATTCTTCATTGCATAAAAACAAAAGTATACACCGTGCTGCAAATTATATGCTTTCACCATTTAGGGGTAAAGGTGATAGACATCGTCAACGAATGCGAAACCGAAGAAAAATATGTGTATTGAACTATTAATGCATTTGAACAAAATTGATCCACAAATTCATCTTTGTGGTTTTCAAAATTGGGGCATAAAATGCAAATTTGTTCTCGGTACGATGGTCGTGAGTGGTTATTTACAGGCAAGCGTGATCCGCTTATCGGCCGTATTAGTCGTATAGCATAACAAGTCGCAATTTAAATTGTAAGACGACAAACAAAGCCCATCTGTGAACGTTTTGTTTTAAACAATATTGATGTTGGAACAAAAACCATAACAAACGGTTGGTATGGTTATGTTGACTTAAGTGTGCTTGTATATAACCACTCGGTAGTAAATCACCATTTGCATTTTGTTGATCCAAATAACGTAAAAATTCATAAATAAAAAGTACTGACGAAAAAATCGAAGCATATTGTTTAATAAATAGATTGGTTTTTTTTTACTATTTAAAGTAAATTTTTATTTTTTTTATTTTGTCACCCCAATAAAGGGGTGCAACCCAAAATTTTACAAAAAGAAGGGTTAAAAAATAAATATTTAGATTTAGACTTTATGTATATATTGATTAGCTTCCGCTATCCAGTTGAAAAAAAAAGATCACAAATATAAAGTGTGTTCACCATTTTAAATGGACATGATGCGCCTTTGTGTATGTACTTATTTTATTATCCTTAATTACAAATCGGTTCTTTGATTATAAAAAAAAATTGATATAGACATCTTGTATAAGATTTACAATAACTAAATAAAATCAAAAAAAAATGTACAACAACACTGCTCCGCGTGTCACTATCTTTATTCTTTAAAGATAATGGTTTGGTTACAGATGATATAGATTTCTTATTTAACATTATTTATTTATTAAACTTGCTTATACTTTTATTCTAACTCTGTAACCCTTGTGTTTTATAAGGCTAATTTTGAGTTCGGCCCCCCTAATTTATATAAATAACTTTTTTGAAAAAAATAACAAAGCCTCAAAGAAGTAATTTAATTAAAATCAGAAAGCAATCTTTTTATGATTTTTTAAAAGCATAAAACGGAGCAAATATGGTAAAATTGATTTTTTTGTGCGACATCGTATTGGTGTTTGCTGTTTGATAGCTGCCCAATTTCCCTCGATAGTGTTGGTATGAACACTAGTTATTCTGTCTTTAAAAAACTTACTGTGGTTAACAGTAAGATAACTTTCCATAAAATTAGAAAGTTTAGAGTATCCTTTCAACAATCAGAGTATATAATAGAGTCTCTTTTTACAAATTTTTTTATTAATATGTTTAAAAAATTCATTTTTCTATTAGGTACAGGAAATAGAACAATCCCAAGTTGTAATGATCTTTAGACCATTCCAAGTATCCATACACCTTCAACCCCATGTTCATTACTATACTTCCTTTTACCAAATTTGCTTTCGTCTACTTCTACTACCATCTTACCTCCTCCTAAAAATTCGTTTCTATTTTTTAAATATTTAAAATATAATTTTTCTTTATAAAGTATTTTAAGAATATTTGAGACAACATTCAGTCTTTTTCCTAAAATCTTTGCAATATGGTGTAATTGTATCTTTGTACACCAGAGGGTTAACACTTTTAATATACCTATATGGTCGATTTTTTTTTCAAATGCAGTACCTGCAAATAAACTTCTTTCCTTGTAACATTTCTTAACTTAACATCTCACAATATTAATTTTGTTTTTTTTTCTATTTTTCACTTCACCATTAAAAACGGAGCATTTTCTTTTAAGTAAACAATTTTTTATCAAACTCTAAATTTCAACTAAATTTTCTTCGCTTTGCATTACTGAAACAGGAGTATTTTTTTTAAAAAAAATTATTTATATAAATTAGGAGGGATTGAGCTCAAAAGGCTCCATTTCAGAGTCTTGTTTTATATTTGATCGTTTTGCTTTTAATATTAATATTAGATAATTCACTGTCACCGTGATTAGAGAAATAAACCCCAAAATGATTCTATCTATCTGTTTTTAATAAAAATACAAAGAATTTTTGATTTATTTTCAAAAAAAGAAGAGTTAAAAAATAAATAAATATCGAGGTTCAACCTTTTTATATATACTGATGATGACTAATAAATCTATTTAATTAAACAGGATTACAAACACGGTATATGCACCTTTTTTTAATTTGCATGTTATACTTAGGCTTGTATGTATCGTTCAAAAATATAAAATGCCTTCTTTATCAATAATTACACTTTGCAATAGTTCCTTGTTTTACAGTATTTATAATCAAATAAAACCAAAAAAATGCACAAAACATCGTGCTGCGCTCATAAAATAAACTTAATAATTGTGTTATTCTTTCTTAATAAAAAATACAAACAATTTCCTAAATTAAAAAAAAGAAGGGATAAAAAATAAATCAAAATTTTCCTTATATTTTTATAATATAGTAGATAGATAGGCTAGCTTATGCTTTTCGTTTAAAACGGAATTCAAACACAATTAATCACAACAAATCTTTTCTTATTTCAGTTGTGTGTTACGGCTTTATAGCGAGACTTTATGTAAATTTTCTATACACATTCTTTTTTATACTATAAAAATCTACTATAGCACACTGTGGAGATGAAGTAAGAAAGGCGAGAAATCTCATAAAAGTTGGGAGGGTGTTTGAAATGTCTATATACAAATAATTATAAAACCCACGCTTCTTTCGATTAATTTATCCATTTTAACCATTTTTAAATATAAATGGATTTATTTGTGCACAAAATACTAAACTTTACAATAATATACCATTTTAAAATCAATAAATAATTTTTTTAAAATTCCTTGTATTTTTTATTAAGAACGAACAAGAAGCTTCATTTTAGGGTTTATTTCCTTAAGCACGAAACGGTGTTTTTGTGCATTTTCATCTGCTTTTATTTAGTTATATTAATCTTATACAAGGTATCTATAGTAAATTTTAATTTATAATAAAAAGGACAATTTGTAATTAAAAATAATAAAATAGGTACGTACATAAAGGCATACCATATCTATTAAAAAGAAAAAAACATACACTAGGCTTGTGATCTTGTTTTCAACGGAATGGCGCAAGGTAGTAGTATAAATAAATAAATAGATAGATTGATATTGATTTCTTTATTTTAGTTTTTTTTCATAAAAGGCATGGATGGATTAAAATTTAAAATTATTTTGTAATAAAGTTTTTCTATAAAACATACTTAATATGTGGTTGTAATACCACAATTTTATCTATGAATTCAAGTTTAAAGAAAGGTTCTAAAAGAAAAAATTAAAAATTTGCAATTACATTTAATAAAATAATATCGCTCTATTTTTTTATTTTTTTAACCCTTGTGGAACTGTTAATAAAATAATATCGCTCTATTTTTTTTTATTTTTTTAACCCTTGTGAAACAGTCAATAAAATACTATCGCTCTATTTTTTTTATTTTTTTAACCCTTGTGGAACTGTTAAAAAAATAATTTCGCTTAATTTTTTTGACCCTTGTGAAACTGTGTTTAAGTTGCACCATTTTAAATGTTTAGAGAGATCAGAATAACCTCACCAACAGTAAGTATATTTTGTAGAAGTACTATCAATATATTTAGTACAGAAGGTTGTTAATGATTCTTTATCTTTCTTATCCACAGATTGTAATACAACGCGTCTGTCGGCTTTACTCGCCGCACCAGCAATACACGGACCACCTAACAGGGAGTCTTTTGTTAAACTTTATTTTTCAGTTTCCCTTCACCTACTTCTATATATAATTAACACCACCATTTTTTTGAGTAGTATTATTAAGATATTAATTAAAAACATTTAAATTATTAGAAATTTAATGTATGGTTGATAGTTGATTTAGACACACTTGATATTCTTTTTTTTAATATAATGGCATACAATTAAGACTTAGACCAATAATTTTAATGGTTATTTTAACAGTTAAAAAATATTTTCGAAAATAGAATACTCCATAGCAATTAAATATTTTTTACGTGCAAAAAGAGTACATCCCATTTAATCTTTTTACTTAAGTGGTTTTGTAAAACAATCATATTTTATAAAATTTGTATTTTTGTACATGCTTCTTGCCACTTCTGTCAAACTTAAAATTCTTTTTCTCTTTTCAATTTTATCATTTTTGGGGGTAAAATTTAAAACTTTTGATTATATTAAAAAGTTCCCAAAATCGACATTTTCTCCAAACGCGGGATACTTTTTTTAAGCCTAAAAAGTATAAGCCTTAATTTGAAGCTTTTAAAAAGTTTGTATAAAGGGGTTGATAAGCGCGCCGAAGATAAACAATTTTTTGATTAGAAAATTGTTTAAAGGCACAAGCAAACGAATACTTTGATCATTAAATTCTAAACAGTAAAACAAAATGACAATATCTTTGTAGTACTTTTAATTTAGACAAGAGATGTCTTTAATTTTATCAATAAGATAAAAATCGACATTACGTGGGAGGAATAAATCGGCCCTTGCTGTATTCATTTTATTTGTGCTTTTATTGTAATTCGTGTTACACCTTTCTTGATTTAAGTTGTTAATGTGATCAGTAATCGATTTGCTTGCACCACCGTTCCGTTGTAAAAAACGGTCAAATATTGAACTTAAATCGTCATCGGCTTTACTGTCTGTAGTCTTGATATCGTAAGTATATTGATTATCAGAAGATTTTTTATGTGCAACTATTTTGTGGATCGACGCAGACTCACCACTTGTAATATCATCAATAGGATATGACACAAAGGTTCGTATTATTTTTTTTGGATTTCGTGTTGGTATCATTATTTTGATGTAAATGTTATTAAAATCATTAAGACAATCTTAAGTAGGAAATATTTTTCTTTTCAGTAGGTTGAATATTACTTATTTTTAAATAATCTCCGGCCTTTTCAGCTAGTTTACACTCATTTGTTTTCATAACTAAGTATAGATAGATCGAGGCAGCCGTTTCTTCTAGGAATGGGTTTCCAAGTAACTTTTTATTTATGGCAATTTTTTATTACCATGTTTTTCTTACTGGTATTTAAGTAATCTCTCATATGAATTTTTGTGTACCCTTTTTTTGATAATTTATTATTTGTCGCGCGCCACCAGCGCGATCATGTGTTTTCTTTATTTTTTAAAGCTCAAACTTACATCTTCGTGTTGATCGAATTTTTGTTTTATATATATTCCTTAGATTTTTTATTTAGTATTATCATTAGTAGGCTGTAATGTTGTATATAAAAAATTGTTTTTCTGTACATGTATGATAACATGATTAAAGCCAATAGTCTTTTACAATTAAATGATTGTGAAACTCCGATCAACGCCATTGGTTCTCTCTATAACCAATAGGCTTCCCTCCGATTAAAAAAGTATTTAAAGAAGTATTCAGTAAATAAATATATACGTTTTAATGACTAGTTTGTGCAATAAATCGGATAAATCATGCCATACGCACCAGAAATGATTTATAACATTATACACCTCCTAAAAAATATTTAAATAATTTTAATACTAGAATAAAGCAGATAGAAACAACAAAGCAAACATTTTAATAAACGCCGGGTAACCCCACCAAACATGCTAGAAGATTTAAAAGATTATTGTCTTTTCGCACAATTTCAGCAAGATGTAGATGTAAATTGTTTCTCATGACTTCGTTCATATTTTTTAATTAAAAGTTTCTGTTTCGACCAATATGATTCAATATTTTGCGTGTGAATGCTGTCTTGTTAACAGTAAAGTGTTCAAAGCCCGTTAGATCATAAATATTCCGATACGCCGTCCACCCATTACTATGTATAATTGTACCTGGGCGGCAAACATTAGCCATTATAGAAAGTAAAGTCTCTGCTGATCTGTTTGGTACTATTTGTATAAACCCCCTTGCGGGTTTCACACTGGTATCAACAATACCAAATCCCCAAACTGGTGCATTTTTAATACGGTCCCTGTGATATTTTTGTTTATAACAAAATAAAGATTCATCAATTTGACAAACAATTCCTTGGCCGCCCAGTTTTGGAGGATCTTGCTCAATTTTATGAGAGATTCTTTCTCTTAAATCATTAAAAATTTAACGAACAATGTTTTGATGCATATCGCAATTTTGAGAGATTTTGAATCGCTTTCGCCTTCTAACCACAAAATTATCACTATCCATACATCTGTCAAGCCTAATTGATATATTGCGAAAATGGATTATACCCGACACTGGGCTTTGTTTTATACTTATTGCAGTACCAAACCCACTTGTCTATAACGTCGGCCTTGCATTTCTCGACCAGCAGAATGCAGTAATAGCAACAATTAACTTCTTTTGCCAAAAAAAATTTATGGCTTAAAATCCGGACAACAGTACCGGTCTCAATGGTTCTAAACTTTAAAATAATATCAATTCTTGCAGTTCTGGTGGTCGTTTTAAAGGATAAAATAAATTTATAAAGATCAAAGTCGGTTTTGGGAAATACAAATTGAATTATACATGAGGTTGTAATTCATTTTAAAAGATCATTAACTTGTTTAACGGGGATAAAATTTATTGTTTCTGGATAACTTGCATCGACTATATTAGTAGTTTCAAGAAAAAACACCGGCGATATTTTTACCTCTTGTCGATAGCTTATCGGTAGGCATTGAAGTTGTTTATCATATTTCTAAGGTCGATTGTTTTCTTCTCTTCTTTACTCAGCTTTTTACTACATACAGTTAAGAGTGACATATCTAAAAAAGCCATACTTACCTCTGGTAAAAATGTATTGTTCCTACATTTTTTAGTGATATCCTCTATTGAGCTATAAAAGTTTATTTTATCAATGAAGCTGTTCGTACAAATATATTGTGCTTTTTTCTTCGTTAGGTTATTGTGATGACAGTTACCAATCAAGTTACTAAACAAAATATTGTGGGTAAATTTATATCCCAACTTATTCAATATCAACTCGCTTGCACAGGTTAAAAAGGGTTCTTTGGTACTTTTTTCAATGCAAAGGTCAATTTTTAAAAAAGGTAACGTTTCAATGCTTAATTGTGCTTGTAATTCTTTAGCAGCAACAAACAATGGCTCGATTGAGTTTTGGATTTATTGCCTAAAACTTCTACAAAAAAGATAGGTTTTTTTTACACGAATCGTACAAGTATGTAAAAAAGCACTGAAGATTTTCTTATGTAATGATACCTGTTATTTTTTATCTGATTCATTAACTACTACTTGTTTAGCACAAAAGACCCTTTTATCATCTACTTTCGTGCTATCATAACTTTTAAAAGATTTAAGAACAGAATACAATTTATCATATTTATTTTGTGTGGTATCAGTTTTCGTTGATATTATAAATAAATTTAAATCTCCGAGTTTTAATGAAGAATATCCAAAATAAATATACGAACAATTTTTTATGTTATAAACGAAGTTTTTGTGATATCACAAATGTCTTTTTGTCAGTAAAAGTTTTGTAAATGCGTTTTTCAATGCAGTAAAATTTAGATTAAAGGAACCACGTATACTATTACACAATGAATTTTTATCAATAATGCCCACAATGGCATCAATATCATATGTAGTAATTAAGGACACAGCGTTATCTAGTGCCGTTGATACAAATTTTTTAATTGTAATCTTGGGTTTTTTTACAAAACCAATCGGACGTTTTTTTAGATACTTATCATCAGAAAAAGAAGTATCGTAGAAAAGGTCTTAGAAATTTGATAAATAGGATAATATTAATGTTCAATATTGAATCTATCATTACTCTCATCTATCATTTTTACAGTAAAATTATCAGTGATCAATTCCTTGACATTTAATAATGAATCAGTAAAAGCCAAAGAAAATAACATGTTTAAGTAACAACAATCTTTCTTTCGTGTTATTCTAACTTTATACGCCATCGAAAAAAAAGTACATCTAGTAAACCAATCGTATCACCCAAAAGATTAATAAAATTTCCAACATAAAGATATTTATTTTATTAAAATGTTTTCTTAAGGTGTATCAGGTGAGTAAAACGTTACTGGGATTGTCAAATTTATTGATTCTATTAATATATTTTATAGACTCATTGAATTGAATATTTTTGTTTTTCACAAATAAAACGTAAAAATTTGGGATCGGAGGTATAATATGCCCCGTAGCTCAAATGGATATTGTACGTCCTCCCCTCACAATAAAAGATTTGGCGCTACCCCATCTTTCCACCCCCCCTCCGAATAACTTACTACGTACAAAATTTTTTAAAAAGAACGCAGTTATTCGGAGAGTGTGAAAAGATGGAGTAAAGGTAAAAATGAATTATTTTTTAACCCTTATTATGTAAAATCTAAAAGAGGTAATTTTATGTTTTAAATTTAGTGAAGCATTTTTTATAAAAAACACCAAGACAATAGATTTTTTTTTAAAATTTAATCTGATAAAAAAAGAAAAAAATAGTGTAAGATGTGATAATAGAATGGGGATTATTAAGGCTACTCGTATATAGACGGGTATGCTTACATATGCTCTTCTAAGGCATGCAAATCAAAGGCAAGCCTAAGGAAGGGGTCTAAAATGGCCTCCCTGAATTAGAATTTGTAGAAATTCTTAGGGGAGTGTATTGCTGGGTATATGATTAAACCCCAACACGGGCCATTTATTTCTGCGATTTTAGAGAACACTTACATTAAAATTAAAGATTGATTTTGCAAGTAATTTCTGAACAAGAGCCAGAAATGGTTAAAATGGGTGGAGAAGGTATTAGAGTGAAGCTTGACGAAACTGCTATCTGTAATGGGGAGTTAAGTTAATACCTAACCCATCTAGTACTTTAGACAACAAACCTAATGTACAATGGTTAGTAGGGGGTGTAAAAGAGAGAAATTGTATGAACTTTGTTCTAAAGCTTGTTTCTAACAGAAAAGTTCCGACTATACTAGATATGTTCAAAGAATATGTTGTACCAGAATCTATCATTGTTACTGATGGTTATCCATCTTGCCCCGGCCCGTTGCTAAATTTGGATCTTGCCATGAAGTGGTAAAGCACTCGGTTGAATTTGTTAATGCTCAAGAAGCACACACGACCCAAATTGAAAACCCGTGGTCACATCTTAAGCATGCTTATTGAAAACGGGTTTTGTCTTAAAACCACTACTTTTTAAAATAATTTTAACCCCCCTAAAAAACAAAAATAAAATCAAATATTTAATTTAATCGAACTTCCTAAACCAACCAATAACTCTTCTAAACTTATTAAATTATTATAAAAATTCCAAAGCCTATAAATTTTATTATCTTG
>NW_020169304.1:0-96982 GCF_000988165.1 Vairimorpha ceranae
GTTAATTTATAGTAAAATATTAAATTTATACCAAAAAGAGTTATTACAATGACATACTATACTTTTGAAAAGTAAATACATAAACCAATATAAGTTTGAAATCCAGTTTTTAACGGGATAGCGTAAGCTAGTCATCAATATATATAAAAAGTTTAAATCTGAATATTTATTTATTTTTTAACCTTTCTTTTTAAAAAATTGTGAAATTATTTGTATTTTTTATCAATAAAAAGTAATATACAGCTTAGAGTAATTACTCTGTGGACGGTACAAAATTTTGCAAACATTTTCTTTTAGTTTAATTCAATTATGTAAGTTATGAAATGTGCGCTATTGCCATTTTTTAATCAAAAGAGTGCAATGTTTAAATTTTAAACAATACATACACACATTAAAATATTAAGACACAATTTAAATAAGAGAAAGCATACATCATATTGTAATCCCGTTTTAAAAGGGATAGTGGTAGCTAGTAATAAATTAAAAACTAAAAATTACTTATTTTTTAGATTTTTAGACCCATGACAGATAAAGCTTTCTTGCTAAAAAAGATTACAGAGTCTTTGCAAAATAGAGACATCTTGAAAAAGAAAATAAGTGCTAGAAAAAAAGATCTTGTAAATATAGAATCTCACATACAAGGATTTTACACTGTTCTCTACGGTAAACAATTAAAGGAAGTAGAAACATACAATGTTGTACCAAATTATCACATAACCTCATTTCCTATATTTTTAAAAAATAATAAGCATATTCTATCTTTATTCAGTATTGGTGTGCCTACCAAGTACCCAGTAAAGGGAAGTAAACTTGTAAATATTTTTTATACTGTAGGTTATAAAAGCAAAAGGCTATTTTACAAATATAAATCACATCCGGTTTTGGATGATAATTATATAGTTTATCACTGTCGAACACTTTACGAAAAAAATTACCTTATATTTGAAATAAAAACTGATGACGGGTTTTCACTAAAAGGAGATGGGAGGACTGTATGGGAAGAATTAAAAAACGCTGTTGCATTTCCATTAGAATATCCTACAACAGAAGATTTCTTTGGTATGTGTAGTGAAGAAGTCGTATCACTAATTAGAAGTAAATATGATTTGGGTAAATAGTTCAATAAACTTGTTTGGTAATTTATGCTCTTTTTTTAAATTTATTTATATTTTCTACCCTCTAATGAACAAAATAAAAGTCAAACCACTAGGTGCGGGAAATGAAGTAGGGCGATCTTGTATATTAATTTCTTATAATAATAAAAATATTATGTTTGATTGTGGTGTTCATTCGGCACACACTGGTATTGCATCTTTGCCTTTTTTAGACACAGTTGATTTAAGTACTGTAGATGCTTGTTTTATAACACATTTTCATTTGGATCACGCAGCAGGTCTCCCTTATTTAACTGAAAAAACGAATTTTAAAGGAAAAGTCTTTATGACACATCCTACTAAAGCAATTTTAAGGTGGATGCTTAATGATTATGTAAGAATTATTAATGCTAGTTCTGATGTAGATTTTTACACAGAAAAGGATTTAAATAACTGTTATAACAAGATTATTCCAATTGATTATCATCAAGAAATTAATATTGAAGGTATTAAAGTGATAGGTTTAAACGCAGGACATGTATTGGGTGCTGCAATGTTTTTAATAAAGATAGAAGATTCTGTAATGTTGTATACAGGAGATTATAGCAGAGAAGAAGATAGACACTTAAAAGCAGCGGAAAGTCCTAATTGTAAAATTCATGCTTTAATAACTGAAAGTACATATGGTGTTCAATGTCATTTATCTAGGGATGAACGTGAAAGTAGATTTACAAGCACAATCACAAAAATAGTAACAAGAGGAGGAAGATGCTTACTGCCTGTATTTGCATTGGGGAGAGCGCAAGAATTACTGTTAATACTGGATGAACACTGGTCTAATAATCCACAACTACATAGCATACCTATATATTATGCATCAGCATTAGCCAAAAAATGTATTGGTATTTATCAGACTTATATTAATATGATGAATGATCATATCAAAAAAAGCAGTTCAATTAAAAATCCTTTTGCATTTCAATATGTTAAAAATTTAAAAAGTATTGATTTCTTTGAAGATAATAGTCCATGTGTAATTATGGCAAGTCCGGGAATGTTACAAAGCGGCCTTTCAAGGGAATTATTTGAAAAATGGTGTGGTGATAGGCGAAACGGGGTAATAATTCCGGGGTATTCTGTAGATGGAACACTTGCAAAAGAAATACTAAATGAACCTAAAGAAGTAATGTCTATGAAAGGTAATGTTCTTAAACTTAATATGTCAGTGGATTACATTTCTTTTAGTGCACACGTTGATTTTGCACAGAATGTTCAATTTATTGACGAATGCCAGCCTGATCATTTATTTTTTGTACACGGAGAAGCCAATGAAATGAATAGATTAAAGAATGTTATAGCACAAAGAAATGAAAAGAAAAATGTACAAATGGAACTATATACACTTAGAAATTGCGAAGAAGGTTCTTTTGATGTAAAAAAGAAAACAGAAGCAAGTATTGTTGGCGATATTGAAGGTGAATTTGAAGGAATTCTTGTAGAAAATTCTGGGGATATACAAATTTATCGTAAAAATGAACTTGGAGAATTAAAACTTAAAGAAGTGGTGTTTTTACAAAAACAAAAGATACCGTATAATTGCACACCATTTTTAGTCAAACAGGTCTTGTACGATTCATTCGAAGAAGTTTTGGAAATTAATGGTGGTATTAAAATACGAAATATCAGTGTTACAATTAAAAATGATGAAGTTATTCTTGAATGGAAGAGTAATTATATTGATGATGTAGTTGCATTGAATATTAATAATATCGTGAAAAATATTACAGATAATGTAAAGAACATTAAAAAAAATAAAATGTGCAAGAAAGACGTTTTAATAGAATTTCTTAAAGCATCATATTTTGTGGAAGAGCTTGATGGACAAATTAAGGTGTCGGGATTTGATGAAACTTTGTTAATTAATGTATATGAGGACAGTTTTGAGATTTTGCACAAAAATAGGCTTTTTGATGGAGTTAATAACATTCTTTCTAGAGTAGAACGTTTATATAGCAATTTATAAATGTTTTTAAAATAAGCTTTTTTATTTATTAAATACAAATAATTTATAAATTTTAGTACATTTAATATATAACTACATATTTTTTTTACTTCTTAAATATTTATCAGCAATTATAAATGGATTATTTTTCAAGCTTGGGATTATTTCTTCTTCTATTTTCATATGCACAATATTCCTTTCCTCATAAAGTAGTTCATTTTGGTTCTTAAACTCACTTTTATTTTTTTTGTATGAATAGTCATATTTATTTTTAGGATATAATTCCCTTTTTTCTTTTTTATGTACCCAATCTAATAGGTCTTTAAACGAATATGTTCTTTGTTCTTTTTCTGTAAGTGGTTCGGACTTCTCAACTGGTGTATTATTAAAGGTAATTTTTTGTTCAATTACATTTTCGTGTTGTATTTTATTTGCACTCCTCGATTTTTCAATATTATTTTTTAGTCCCACTGTTTCTCCTAAGACAAAAATATTTTTTTGTATCTCAATCTCGGGGTTTTCATCGATTTCAGGTTTAAAGCCTAAATTTTTAACTTCCATTCTTAGATCTCTAATTTCATCTTTATTAAAATTTATAAATTGCGTTTTACTTCGAGTCGTCCTTCTAATGTTTTTAATAGGATTTTTTTCTTCTGTCATTTGAGGGCTTAAAAATCATAAATTTAATTCTGCCATTTTTTTAATTTTAAATTAAACATATGCTTTTCTAACATAAAAATGTCTTTTACATTTTTATTTGTTGTTTTTTTTAAGATTTTGATAAGCATTTTTTCTAAACTTTCTATTCTGTCATAGAGAAGTGGTACAATTTTGTCATTTTTACTATACGTATCTTTTATATTATGAACAAAAGGTTTTAATTCTAGTACATCTTTATTATTTAAATTTGAGGAGGTTGATTTAGTCTCATCTTTTACATTATCATTTATTTCTTTTATTTTATTGTCGTATTTAACCATGTTAAGTTTCATAAATTGTTCTACATAAAAACCTTGCTTTAAATTAATATCATGTATTGATACCTTTGATAAATCTAAATTAGTACAATCATTGTTTATTGTACAGGTCACAACTTTCTTTAAATCAAGGTTTGCTAAACGTGCAGCAAAATTTAAAGTAGATATTGATTCTTCTACACATTCTTCATTAGGAGATAAAGTACACAATGCAATTATATTTGTCTCTCCATCTAAAGAATTATGTAGTAAACGTGTAAGCTTTGAATCTCTGTAGCCAAAATATTTATTATTTCTTAAATTATTTACTACAGTGCATAATGCTAGTAAGCTTTTATTTATAAATGCCCCTTCAGTCCTTCTACTTTCATTTTTAGAAGCCTTTTCGGATCCTGCTAGATCTATTAAATTAATTATTATTTCTTTTTCATTGTAAAAATATGATATTTGAAATATTGTGTGTGATCTACTACTTTTAGAATTAAATTCTGTATTTCCATATGTTCTATTTTTTTCACAATGATCTAAAAATTTTTCCGCTTCATCTACATTTGAAATTGTAATATACGATAAATTATTTATTATTGTCTTATCATTTTTACAATAAATTTTTAATTCGTTTTTACTGTATAAATCATATAATTTTTCATTATAAATCTCTATATATGATACTTTTAATTTAAAATTATGTAAAAGATCTATTAATGAATACATTATCATTCCATTCGACTTATTTCCTAGCATAGTATACGTTTTACCTGAGCCAGTTTGTCCATATGCAAAAACTGTGCAATTGGATTTTTCTAAAATTTTGTTAGATAAGCATTTTTTATAAACTTCGTGATTATCTTCTTCGCATAAAATATTGCTAAAGTTTTCATATAAAATTTCTTGATTTTTACTTAGCCTTATTAATTTATTATTAGAATACTTCCAGATAGTATTGTTTTTAAGTGGATTTAATCGTATATGTACATCTATTTTTTTTGACATTTATTCATTTACGAATATTTAATTTAAAATAATACTGAAACAAATATGTACAACTGTTTTAGGTGAAAACAAAAAAGCTTATACCGACAAAATATTATACTTTAAGCTATTTATTGAATGTAACTATTTTGAGCATTAATCTCTCTTGAATTTCATTATCGACTTACAAAAAATAGGTTAAACTTAAAAGATAAAAAATAGTTTATTTAATGTTAATTTAAAAATGTAGATTATTAAGCGTAAAATTTAAGACATAATGTTTCTAACGAATTTTAAAAAATTACTAAAATTAAATTAAAATTTGTTATATTCAATTGAATATTAACAAAGCACAAATTAATGCATTCTAACTGGTATTTTTGTAAAATTATAAAAAAATGCTACTAATAGGCTACAATCTAAAAAAAATACTTTTTATCTTACAGATAAAGTACAGTAAAACAATTCTATAAGATTATAATTCTCGTTTGATAAAAGTCTTTTTGTTTAATTTTAAAAATTTTGCAAAAATCTATTGCGCATAAAATCATCCTCAAACAAACAAATAAAAAGCCTTATTAATGTCAGAGATCGAAAACAAAAGAAGTAAAAAAAATGAATTATTAATTAGAAAAGAAAAGTTAGAAAAGCTAATAGCTCAACTAGTAAATGCCAACTTTAATAATATACAGCGTGTATTATTAAACAAAAAATTAAAAGTTAATATTTGCCCAAATTGGACGGAAAATGTTTTATTGGCACGTTTAGATAATTGGCTATTGTATCATTTAGAAATTCTAAATTCCTGTATTCTAAAACTTTTTGTAAATCTTCTAAATGATAAATGTAACTTATTACTTCAAGTACAAGATTTATTTACAATAGTGACATTATATGAATTGGCAAAAGAACATATAACACATAAAGATTTACTGCCTGAAGATATAAAAACAATACAGTTTTGTATTGACATTACTAGCGGAGATATTACAGCTAAAATTTTTGATAAAGAAAAACTATTAAAATGTCAAAAAGTACCAGAAATTTATAAAAATATTAATAGTTATTTATCGTCCCCGTACATCGTTAAAGTCTGTAAAAAAGACTTTAAACATAAATGTCTAAATGTAAAAGTTAACAATATTATAAATGCATTTATAAATCTAGAGGATTTCTCAGAAGATTCTCTTTGTAAAATGTTAGATGACAGGTATCTTAATTTATCTCACGTACCGATGTTTATATCTTCAGATGAATTAGAAGACAAATTACACAAAGAATTGCTTATTAATGAAATAAATATATATTTAAAAAGAATGTACGGGACAAGTTACACAAATAAGAAAAAAGCAATAATTGTAAATTTACTGGCATTGGGAATTCCATATTTAATTGGTAACGTCGATGTTAATTATTTTAAAAATACTGAAGAGTACTATAAAATTTATTGGATATGTAATAATGAAATAAACAAATAATTTACTATAAATCTATTTTTTTGTCTTTTGTTAAATATTTTTTTATCATTTCGCCCTTAAATGGCAGCTTTAAATAATCAACTTTTTAAAGAATGCATAAATTTAGGTAAACAAAAAGAAGATGAAGTTACATGGTCAAAATTAGACAAAATTTTTATTAAATTAAGAGAAGAACTATGTGAATATGATGAATGTAAATTGTTTGTGGATAATTCATTAGATTTACTTTTAAGATCAATTTTATCTGAAAGGTCTAAATTGTCTGGAACATCACTTAATCTTTTAAAAAAACTTTTTGAAATTTTAAAGCATGAAATGACAAATATAACAAATATTTTATCTGTACTTTTAAAGTTAAGTGGAAGAACTAATAAAGTTGTATATACCAGAGCACATGATACACTGGTATACATATGTCAATATATAGATTTAATACAATATCAAAAGATATTAATTGAACATTATAATTCTACTAATAAAAATATTAGACTTGGTACTATAAAAATGATATTGGAGAGTAATAGTATTTCAGAAAAATTGAGTAATTTAATCGAAAAAGCCAAGACTGATCCAAGTGTTGAAATAAGATCTATATGTAAAAATAATAAAAAAACAGTACAAAATAAAGAATCGGGTCAATCTGATAAAAAAGAAGTTTCTGTTCAAAAAACAGAAAATTTGTATTTTAATCACGAGCCAAAACATTCGCCATATAAAAAAATACCAAAGTTGGAGCCAATTAAAGAAATAAATCCATGTAATAAAATTAGAGAATTGGAAAAACAAGTAAGACTAATTACTAATTTAAAGAAAATGGAGAAAAAAAGTAAATCAATTGAATTTAGGCCAAAAATAAATTTTATAACGAAGAAGGAGCCACAAGATGATTTAACGCCAAAGAAGTTAGATAAATATTTGAGTAAATATCGAACTATTTATGGAAGTGTTTTAGAAGAAAAAGCAGTTATTGATGTAGAAGAGAATGCAAAAATAGATTTAAGTGATCTGAATAAAGATGTTGAAAACTTATCATTAGTTGAAGAAAGCTGTGTCGAAGCATTAAATCATGATTACACGATTATTAATTCAGAAAAAACATTACTACCAGAAGAGAATGTTAATTATGTTATTAACGACAGTAAAATTGATCAAATGAAAGAAGGCGATAAAATAAATACAAAAGTCAATTTAGAGAATAACGACATTATTTCTTCAGTAGAAAGTAAAAAATGCGAGATCTTAGAAAGTAATTCTGAAATAAATAAAATACAATGTAATGATACAATCCAACAAAAATTGACTGATAAATATAATGATTGCCAAGAAAAGCAAAAAGAAATTGAAAGCAAACAAAATATGCTAACTGATTTTGACATGAGTAACAAAATTGAAGTAGATTTGATGTTCGATTCAAAAAATAAATTTGAGGTCTTGCAAGAAGGACTTTTAAAAAATACCGACGTGCTAAGTATAGAAGAAAATTTTTCGATTACCAAAAATGAGATGCCTGAAGGAGAACAACAAATTTCAGAAAAAATGAACGTGCTTTTAGACGATACCAATAAAGCTTCTGTGTCTAAAGACATTCCTTTAATAAATACTTCTACTCAAGAACAGAATTCAGAATGTAGTTCTAAACAGCTCTTAGATACCAATAACATTTATAAAAAACAAGATCATAATTTACGAGGATTAGAACACAACAGGTTTTCTTCACTTTTATTTGCAGATAAAGAAGAATGCGTAATTTATGATATAAATGCTGAAAGTCCACTTTTTAAAAGTTCTAAAACTTGTATTCCTCCTGATTGTCCTAATGTTTCAGAAAATTTGACTTCAAATTCACCAAAAACAGTAGTCAATACTTCTGTCAGTTCTTCTTTTTTGTATGCAAATGATTCTGTAGATGTAAATAATACCGTTGATTATACAAAGGTTGACTCAGTTATATATATTGATAAAAATTCATTTGTGCCTAAAAAAGAATAATATATTAATAACATTATATTTCATTAAAATTTATAAAACTACTTAATATTATTGGTTTGCTATTAATTATATTTTTTGTATGTACAATACCTTATTCGTATATGCATATTTAAAAATCTACAAATTTTCAATTTTTTAATAGTAATTTTATTAGTTTATAAATTAAATTTAGTATTTTATTCTTATAATAAGTTAAGCTAATGCCCTTTCTGTGATTAAAAGATTTGTACATTTTATATTATTTTAAAAATTATCCCATGTCAGACCCAGTAAAATTTATAGACACACATCTAAATACGATTATTAAAGAAGTATTACAAAAAAATAATTATGTTTATATGACTGATGTTCAACAAAAAACACTTCCTCATATGTTAAATAATAAAGACGTTGTAGTCCAATCACAAACGGGATCTGGTAAAACCCTTAGCTTTGTTCTTCCAATTATTCACAATTATTTAAAACAAATTACGTTTTATAAAGATTTTTCGGTTTGTATAGTTATTACACCCACAAGAGAACTTGCCTTGCAAATTACTGATGTTTTTAAAATGTTTAATGTGCCGACTAAATGTTTTATTGGTGGTTTAGATATTGATGATGATTTGATTGAGATAACAAAAGACTATAAAATTATTGTAGGGACACCAGGTAGATTATTAGAAGTTATAAAACTTAATACTAAGCTTTTTAGTAGGTTATCATATCTTGTATTGGATGAGGCAGATAAATTAATAGATTTGGGATTTAAAGAAAAAGTACTAAATATTGTATCTTTTTTGCCAAAATCAAAATCTTGTGGATTTTTTTCTGCTACAATAAATGAAAATGTAAAAAATTTATCAAAACTGATACTAAAAAATCCTATTTTTGTTAAAAGTGAAGGTAGCGAAATACCAAATAAACTTAAAATATGTTATCTTAAAACAAAATACAGCGATAAGCTACTTACTACGCTGGATCTCATAAAAAATAAGAAAAGTATTGTTTTTTTTGCTACATGTAACCAAGTTGATTTCTTTTATAAATTTTTAATTAAATTTAATATAAAGAATGTGTATAAAATTCATCGGAAAATGAAACAAGAAGATAGAACTAATGTTTATAAAGATTTTTTTGAAAAGGGAGATATTTTATTGTGTACTGACATTGCAGCGAGAGGAATTGATTTTAAAAATATTGAACTTGTCATCCACTTTGATATACCAAAAGATTATACTAATATTGTTCATAGAAGTGGGAGAACTGCTAGAAATGGAAAAGAAGGAGAATCTATACTTTTTGTTTTGCCTAATGAGCTTGTATATTTAGATTTTATTAAAATTAAAAATATTGAAATAGAAGAAATCACTTGTACACCTTCTTATAAATTAGATTTTTTAAAAACATTTATGGATGATGAATTATTAGAGCTGTCAGTTAAAGCCTTTGTGTCTTATTTTCGATCTTATAAAGAGCACACCCTTAATTACATTTTAGATTATACGACACTTGATTATGATGATTTAGTTGAATTGTACATGCTTAAAAAAATACCTGGAATGACTGAACTTAGAAATGTAGAGTTTAAAAAATTTCCGAAAGAATTTAAAGAAGAGAACATTAAACGAATAAAAAGAAAACCTAAATCAAAAAAAAAATTAAAATAAAAATTTTTATAAATTTATAAAATAAAATCTTAATGACCATTACAAAACAGCTATAAATTAAACCATTGATTATCAATAATTGTAATATTTTTCATATAAGTTTTTTTTGTTCCTTTCAACAGATACTCAAACACAACAAATTCTCCTTCGGCATCAATTGATGAATTAGAAACATAAATGGGATTTCTTTTATACCAGTAGGAAGATTCATCAAACAGCGCAATTCTATCAGAATATGCTAAATAAATTATTTTTCTAATTTCATTCTTTACATCATCTGTTAATAAATTTCTTTCTGATGTACGTAAGTTGAACTTATTATTTAAAAATTTTGACATTTTCGCTGCTTCACAAAATGTCGATAAATTAATTTCTATTTTTTTGCAAAACTCTTTTTTATGTTTTGCTTGCTCAAAATCTCTAAATACCTTAAGTATAACAATAAGGTCACTTTTTTCGGCAATAAAATATTTTTTAGTGGCAGCATTGCACGACAGTTCAATATTAATAGACATCAAGGAAGCCAAATCAATTAATTCTGGTAGTATATGTGTTGTATTAGGAATACATAGAAGTTTTGCGATTCTTGGTGGCAAAGGCAACTTACTAATAAATTCTCCTAATTTCGTCAATTTAGTGTCATTATCTATAATTCGTATACGTTTTAATTCGTTAAGCGAATTTTTAATATTAAGATCAGAAGGCCTATTTAAAAACGGAAATTTATGAATATCATTAATTCCAAGAGACAGTAAATTAAGTATTATTTCGTCAAGTGATTCATAAAATATTTTAGGATGATCGTAATCATCAAGTTTTAAAAATGTATTTCCACTATATAATCTGTAACAAATACCTGGACAGGTTCTACCAGCCCTTCCTGCACGCTGAGTAGCACTAGATTTTGAGATATATTTTATAGAATATTCAATTGTGTTCATTGATCCCACGTATTTACATTTTACCAATCCAGAATCAACTACATAATACACATCAGGAATAGTAATACTTGTTTCCGCAATATTTGTTGATAATATCACCTTTCTCTTGTCATAATGTTTATATATCAAAGATTGTTCCTGTTTAGATAGAGAAGAATGAAGAGGCAAAATTATACAATCATCAAAACGAGCAATTAATTTATCCATTACTTGATAAATGTAACTCTTGTCTGGCAAGAAACAAAGAACCGAATTACTTAAAATATCTTTTTTTGTTTTAATTATTTTGCTAACTCGATCAAATGCCGCTTGCACAACATCAGAAGGATCTTTATCTTCGTAAAAAACAGTAACCTTAAAAGAATTACAAGGTACTTCATATAATGCAATATTTTCAAAGAAGCCTTTTAGTTCGTCAATCATTATTGTTGCACTCATTAAAACCAATTTAAGTTCATTATTTCTTTCTTTCCTTATTTTTATAATACGAGACAATAAAGATATAAGAATATCCATATTAGAACTACGTTCATGAATTTCGTCTAGTAAGATTACAGAATATTTTGACAAAAGAAAATCACTTTGAATTTCTTTTAAAAGTATACCATCAGTCATAATTTTAATAGATGTATTAGAATCTACTGTAGATTCATATCGTATTTTATAAGCACATTTTTTCTCTCCCAATTCTTCATTTATTCTGTTCGATATGCTAATCGCAGAAATTCTTCGCGGCTGCGTTACGCCTATCATTTTTTTAAATCCTCCTTCGTACAGAAACTGAGGAATTTGTGTAGTCTTGCCACAACCAGTGTCTCCTTTAATTAATGTAACGGAATGTTTCTTTATTGTAGATATAATTTCTTCTTTTTCATAGTAAATTGGTAGAGTTTTTCTAAATTCTTCTATTTCCACTGGTCTGTAAAGACATGTAATCGTATCAAAGACAGACGATTCACCTAAAAAGTCTTCTAATGACACGTTTTCATCTTCTTGTTCATCGATAACTTCTTTTTCATCGATAACTTCATCTTCTTGTTCATCAATAACTTCTTTTTCATCAATAACTTTTTCTTTTTGTTTATCATCGACTTCTTTTTTATCAATAACTTTGTCTTTTTCAACAATTCCTAACGAATTATCATCATTAAAATATAGATCGGTTTTTGTATCTACATCATTAAAATATAGATCGGTTTTTATTTCTGATTTACTAGATTCTTGTTGAATATTATCAATACTACTTATATCTTCAATTACTATATCTTTCAAATTATCATCGCCAAGCTTATCAGAATATTTAGATTTATTTTTTTCAACAAAAATTGTAGTATCCTTAGATTTCTGAATCCGGTCATTCTCTATTCTAGCAATTTGCGCCAATAGATCATCTCGCCGTCTTTGTTTTCTTTTTTTATTTAAATACTTATTTAACAGTTTTTCTTTTCTCTTAGACATCAAAAAACGGTAAAAAAAATAGAAATCATACAATTTATTAAAAATTAATAATATTTTAAATATTTCTCGTCCAATCTTCTAGTTTTAAATTTCTGTGCTTTTTCTTTAAGTTTATCACTGAGTGCATAAATAAACTTTCCTTTGTAAAGCTTTAAAACATTGTAATACATCAAAGTGCTTATAATATCTTCTACAGTAATGTGAGTTGCTTTAGATATTTCATCAACAGACGAGTTATTATTTTCTACTAAAAAATCTACAATAACATCCAACCAATATGCTCTGTAACTCAAAAGTCCTAAATCACTCAAAGGTTTTTCTGGGCCACTTATCAAATTGTCTTTTTTACTGAGCATATAAGAAAAGTCCATTAAAATTCTTCCATAGCCTTTTCTCTGTTCAAAAGGCAGAGTAAGAATACAAGCCAGATTATAGCCCATTTCTGATATTTTTTCTTTAGAAAAATATCCTACAATCGTATATCCATTATCGTCAATACGACACAATACATAAAATAAAAAGACATCAATGTCGTAATATAAAGATTTATGATCCAAAAATAATTTGGATAGTAAAGCAAGATTTCTACAAAATCTGGGTTCCGTATATCCATCCATCTCAAAAAAGCTTATTCCATTGTGTCTGTATATTTCACGTCCTGGCGGATGTTCTGTCTCACATTCTGTACAATGTTGAGTGTAAACATCTTTATGTTTAAAATAGTACAGACACTTTTCACAAATATAAACAATATCAGTGTCAGTTATCCACTTGGGATAGGGAGAAAAATACCAGGGTTCTACAAGATATTTCCCAAACTGTATCTGTTTAATATTTTTTATTTTATATTCTTCATCTTTGACTTTAACATTTTCCTTTTCATCATCAATGCTATTTAAATCTATGGACTTTTTTTGCGCATCCTCAATTTTCTTTTTCTTTTTTGGTATTTCTATTTTTGTAACGTCATTTAAGCATAAAAATGTATGAGGAATCCATTCATCAAGTCTTCTGTTCAAATCTATGTAATGTACATAAAATTCTAATACATCCTCTCTATGACGAATACCTAGTATCTCGGCCTTTTGCTGAACTATTGTGTTTGGTTTTTGCACAAATAATTTGTATCCGATTTTGATATCATTTGGATCCATAAGGAGTTAAAAAATATAAAATAAATAGTAACTTTCATGTTGTTTCAAAATAAAAGATGTATAAAAGGTTATACAACATTCAAAAAAAATAATACATACAATTTAAAACGACTTATAAAATCTTTTGTATAACATTATTTTTTTATTTTTGATACATTAAAAACAACACGTAAATACAAAATATTTATTTTTATTCTTCTTGTTATTGATTCTATCAATTTACTCCTTTTTATATAACTGGTTGTCTAGTAGTATAGCATTATCTTGTAGCATCTGTTTTTAATTTTCATTAATCATTATTAAGATACTGTTTTAATTACTTGTGAAAATATTTGAAAAAGCATCTCATACTGTAATTAACGTAAAATATAAAACTTATTTTATTAAATGTTCATAAATCTCCATAACGTGGTAAGATAAAATCATTGACATATTTGACATTTGGTGTTGTCTTAACTTCAAAACAGTACTATAAACTGCTTTATTTTTCTATTTTAATTGTCATTTTAATTATTTTTACTGATTTAAAAAATATCTAATTACTTTTTTTCGAACTTTTTATTTATTCACAAACAAACAAATTGTTTTTTATATTTAAAAATTTTTAAAGGTTTTATTTGGTTTAATCTATTTACCCTTTAATGGTTCAAAAAATAAAAAACTTTATAAGAGAAAATAACAATATAGTATTACTTGTATGTGATTATTATCAGACAAAGCAGATTCCCCCAAAAATGACTAGTTTAAAAAATAATTTAGCTTTATTTCCTGTTGCAAATGTTCCTCTGATAGATTATATTATAAATTCTTTAATTTCCAAGTCTCTTACAAACATTATTCTTTGTGGAAACCATTTAGAAAAAATTACAGAACATGTATCTCAGATATTTAAAAAAAGAATTAATTTTACGTGTATTTCTGGAGAAGTAAATTTTGGTGAAATATTAAGGAGCATAAATGATAGTTGTTACGATCTTAAAGATTTTATTGTTTTATATGCAAATCATTATACCAATTTTGATATAAATCTACTATTTGAGGTACATAAACAAAATCAGAATTTGGTTACCTTTTTTATCCATAAAAATTTCTCTAATTCACAAGTTAGATATTTGTACGGTACGCGGGATAAATGTATTGTATTTTTTGAGAAATGCATAAATGATAAATTTAATATGAAAAATATTTTTAATTGCATAAAAAAATATAAAACAGTAGAATTTAACTTTGAAGGTAGTTCTCCAAACATGGCAATAATTTCTCCTGGTGTTGTGCAAAATTTTGTAGAAAATTTTGATTTTACTTCTATGTGTGACTTTTTAGAATCTATTCTGGCTTTTAATCCCTTTGAGTCTAAAATTGGATTTTATGAGGCCTCACATAATTATCTTCCCTCTTTTACTAAAATTTATAGTAAAGAAATATTAACATTATATGACTATTTCAAGTTTAATGAAGATATTATTAAATCTAAAATAGAAGACATTTCTCAATACATTCAAAATACAAATATAGTAATTTTTGAAGGAAGTTATTTGCTTAATTTACCTAAAGGATTGTCTTTTAATAAAACAGAAAATACAATATTGGGATGTAATAATAAATTAGATAAAGAATTTTATATTAAAAATTCAGCAGTTGGTAGTAGATGTAAAATATCTGGAAATCTTAAAAGTTGTATAGTTTGGGATGACATTGACATCTCAGAAGATTTAGAAGAAATTATTATTTTTGAAAATAATAATAAATTTAATGTACATTATTTAGAAGAGGAATTCGAAATTGAGGAGGAAAGTTTTGAAAAGGGGAATTTCTTTGATGATGTTGTGAATTATTTAGATGGCATAGATTTACAAACAGATTTTGAAAGTATTATAAGACAGGTAAATCTTTTTAAAATAGTTTGGAATGCTTCTAATAGAGATTTTATTGAAGCGTTTGCTATGTTTTTAGTTAATTATATTGATAAGAATGATATTGAGACATCAACTATTAATGCCTCTATTTTTTTTCCTTTGATAAGTGAGTGTCTTTTTACTGTAGAAGATCAAGAAGTTCTACTGTCTATTTTATATGATTTATTATTAGAAAATGATATAGAATTTAGAAAAGAAGTATTTTTTAGATATGGATATTTACTTATTGAAGATGGAATAATATTAAAAAGCGTATTAAAACAATATTCTAAAAGAATAAAAAAAGGTACGTTCTAATAAAAAATACAATAAACTTGGTTGTGGTCGACATTTTTTGTGATTTTAAAGATTTTTTAATTAATTGCCTTTTTGAAGTGTAGACTTTTTAGGTCTTTTTTGTTTTTAAGAAATACACTAAATTTAATTATAAAATATTAGTTTATTTTTTAAATTTACAACAAACACTTATAAATTTTTAATTAAACTCGAAAGATTTATTTTTATAATAATCTTATAAATGGAACAATAACAGGCATCATTAAAGATAAAATCATTGATAAATTATAAACACGAAATATTTTTTGATTACTTATTAACAAATTGGCGTATTCATTGTCTATTTCTTTATCCATGGGATATATTCCATGTAAAATTAATGTTTCTAATTTGTAATTAGAAATACCTTGTAATATTATATCTCTAATAAAATATTTATAGTGATGAAGTATTAAAATTAACAATACAAAACCATAAGCTATTTTTTCCTTTACCATATAAAGGGATTAAAAAGAAATATTTTTGTGTATCACCTTTTTTCTCTTAATATTAAAAATAACAATTCATAATCACATTTGTCTATCTTATTAATGTAAACTAGATATTTTAAATACTCAAAAGATATGTTATTTTTATGTTTTATGACAAAATCAAGATCTTTCACAGTAAATGTATATTTCTTTTCTAGATTATGCTCATAAATTTTTTTTATCAATTGACAGTGAAAAATAATTAAATCTTCATTTTCATTTGTAAAAATTTTTTTATAAAAATTAAGACTTCTTTCATAATCAAATTTATATTTAAAATTTAACACTCTACAATCTTTTAACATATTTTTACTTCTGTTATATTCACTAATATAAATAAATTTATTATTAGATTTATCTTCGATTGCGTCATCAAATAGATCTATATTTTTTATAAGGTATAAATCATTGCCTGAATCAAGTAATTTTTTATAAATGTAATTATGATTTTTATCCCCAATGCTTATTATCTTTTTAAAAAAAATATTTTTTTCTAAGTAATAAACATAATCTTCTGTATTAGTTATTATCAAAATATTAGTATCATATTTAAAAATATCATTAATATCAAAATACAAACAAAATTTTTCTGATTTTTCTAACAATTTGTTTTCAGATAAATTACTGTCTTGCATAAAATTGTTTTTTACAAGAAAATCATTATAAACTTTGAATGATAATTGATATTTTTTATATAAAATTTTGTAAACATTATTAAGTTTTTCATAAAATTCTCTTAAATTTTCTAATTTTTTCAATTCTTCTCTAGCTTGATCTAAAATATTTTTAGATTCAATAATCTCTAATATATCTCCATTTACTATACTTTTTAATAAAGTATTTTGCATATTTTTTATGTCTACAGTACTTTTAACTGTAAATTGTTCAATTTTTTCTAGTTTGTATCCTATGCACTCATACAAACTGGATGTAGAATTTAATAAAACAATATTAAAATCTTTAGATTCTGTTTGAAATTTACACAATTTATATATTTCCTCATCATTTATTGCATCAGAAATAATAATATTTCTTTTAAATTTGTATATATTACTTATAATCTTCTTAAAATTAATATCCTTTACATTTGTATTTAAATAATTAGCATCAGTGTATTGTTTGGATAATATAACCTTATTATCAAATAAATTATCATAAATCAAATCTAAGGTAAACTCTTTAATAATCCAATTATTTTTTTCCTCTTCAATTTTAGAAATCAATAAATCATATTTTTCAATTTCCTTTTTTAAAAAAAGCATTTCTTGTTTTGTTTCTTCATACTCTTTATTTAATTCCTTGCATTCACTATTATACTTAGTTAGATTATTTTCTAATATTTCTAGTTTTATTTCATTTTCCTTTATAACATTCAAAGCAATTTTTCCATCGTCAAGCAACTTACTTATTTCATCTTCTAAAGGCTGTAATTCCTCTTTAATAAGTTTATATTCGTGTTTATTAATAATCCATTCATAAATTATAGAACAAACCTGTGATGACTTCTTAATTTCTTTTTCTTTGTCTACTAAAATATTTATATCTAAAATATTTGCTGTTGATGCGTCAATCAATGAATTTAAATCAAAAGATTTGAGAAAAACCAAAAGTTCTGACCACGATTTTTTTTTAAAATTATTTGATAAATCAAGTTCTTTCTCACTTGTAATTAAATTAAACAAAATATTAATAACATAATGAACTGTCTTTGGTGGATTGTTCATGCTCCTTAATTCTGCTATATTTTTCTTAGTGATCATGTTAATCTTGTTTGCGCTTTCTTTTAATTTAGATTCTCCTTCATTAAGCCGTTTTTTAACATATTCTTGCTTTTGTTTGATTTGATTATAAAAATTTAAATTCTCTTGCTTTTTATTTTCTAAAAATTTCTTTTCTGTGTTTATTTCCTCTTCAATTTTTTTTATATTAATAATTTTATCATTTAATTCATTATGGTATTTTTTTCTTAAAATATTATTATTTTTCAAAGTTTCTTTTTTTTCATGAGAAATTGCATGAAAATTTTGAATTTTCTTTTGGCCATCCAATAAAAATTTGTTAAACTTTGTAAGTTCTTTAAATGTTTTAACAGCAGTATTTATAAAGTCCATTAATTTAAACATATTAGGAAATGACAATAAATTAGTACCATATTTATCACTAATTTTAAGATTAGAGCTTATCATTTTATATGTCATGTTTTCTCGTTTAAATTTTATATCATCGATTGTCATTACATTTAATATTTCTTTTTCGTTTTGTATACAACATTTACATGGCTTTAAAGTTATATTTTTAATAAAATTATACTTTAAAATATTCTGACAATTATCGGATAAAATATCAATATTTTTTATAAATTCATCAAAATCAATTATAAATTTTGTACAAGAATATAATTTTATCGTAAAGTTTTCTTTTATAATTTTGTTACTAAGCAAATCTAATGAATTTGTTAAAATTGCAGTTACTGTGTTTGGAGGATAAATAATATCACAAGTCTGTTTAAAAACTTGAATAATATTAAGTTTATAATCTTTAAGTAACCAATTTTTACCTGATAAACGATCCCCTAGCAATATAAAATTTAATTTACAATCCACAAAAAACTTTATTGCTTTATTCAAGCACAAAGAATTAATGTCTTGTGTAAAAAAATCTACAAAACATTCCGTCAATGAGGTACACGCCATTATTTTAAAACATTCAAAATATTTTATTTTTCCTGATTTGTACAATTCATAAATCTCTTGTGGAATATACTTTTCTTCGTATTTTCCAGTTACCTGTAAATTTCTAAGTGAATCAGTTACCTCTTCAGTTTTATTAATATTAAATTCTAAAATTTTATTTTCTTTTAAATTAAAATATCTATTGTCTCTACTTTTAATAAAAAGTATGTTACAATTAATTCTAGCCTTATAATTTGTCTTTTGTAAATCATCTGTGCCATTATAGCTAATAAACAGCTTCATTGTCTGTTTTTTATCTTGAATTGTGCCAAATTCATACAGTTCTTTAATTTCTTGTTTTAATTGTTCACTCGCTTTTTCATATTCTTCTAAATAAATGTTTTTATGCTCAAAAAATTTTAAAGAATGTATTTCTCGGCAATTTAAATTTAAAACTTTACTATTTTTACCAATTAAGTTATTAAAAAAGTTTCTTTTACCAATTCCCATTTCACCTTGTAAAAATATAACATTATTTTTCTGCGATGTATAAATTAAATTTCGTACATTTTGAATAATAGAAGAGTATTCTATATTTTTGTTTGATAAATCTATATTGGTATATTTACTAATCTGCTTATAGTTATCTGTATGTTCAAAATAAATTGTAAAAACACGTGTAAGTGTGGCAGGTGTAATTTTTGAGATATCATTAGTTTCAAATATAAATTTTATATTTGGTCCTATTTTCAGAAGTTCTCCATTTTTCATGCACAATGTTTTGTTATCATCTAAAACAGAATTCAAATTTTCAATCCATTTACTATCTAGTATCATATCATAAATAATCCATAACTCTGAATCCTGATTTTCTTTTATTACATCGTAAAGAATTTTTTCGTCAAATTTATGAAAAAAATGAAAGTTGACATTTCGTTTTTTTATCATTTCTTTTAGTAATGTTGACTTGCCTGTAAGACTTTGGCCGTATAATAATATTCCAGTACTATTAGAAGTTCCAAATTCAAAAAGGTCATAATGCGATAAATTAGTAATAAAGCTTTTTAAAAGAAGCTTATCTTTGGTGTTAAATATTGCATAATAATATGTAAGTAAATTTGTGGTACTATTGTCATCACCCAAGTTAAATAGAATAGTATTAAGAGCCCTTAATGAAAAATTATAATGTGGTAAACCACTATGTTTTCTTTTTAAATCATTAAAAAGATTAATAATTTCTTTACTGAAATATATTTCTAAGATATCATCAATATTGGGATCATCAACACGAATCTCTGTAAAAAGAGCTTTAAGTGTTGTAGGTAATTTATTTCTGCCAAGATATCCAAGATTTAATGTCATGAAAAATTTTATCTCATTTGTATTTTCAGTGATCAAATCACTTAATTTACTCATTACATTATCGCTCAATCTATTGCATTCGTCTAAACACAAATACCACCCATTTATTTTACAGCCTAAAATAATATTTTGTAATAAATTTATATCTAATTGTTCGCTACAACAGAAAACGTATAATGGTTTCCCTATTGAACGACAGTAGTATTTAATTGTTTCGGTTTTCCCTGTACTACTTTCTCCGTACAAAATACATCCAGAATTGTAAATTAGACTGAGCGAAATTTTATTAAAAATTGTATTAGTCAATTCAGTATAAATAATACTTGTAGGTGGATGATATATTAAATTGTATATATTTTTTTGTAAACTTTTTGTATATAAATACATTTTGTCTATTTGCATGTCTATATCAGGTTTTGGATAAAGAAGTCTAAAATCATCACTGTATTTTTGTTCATGCTTTTTTAAAAATTGAATTTTGATTGTATTGTTATATTTTAATCCACTAAAATACATATATTCGTTAATAAAATCGTCAATAAAAGAAATATTGTCAGGTATGTTATTTGCACTTGACTTAAATTTGTCAACATTTAGTATTTTATATCTTTTTATAAAATATTCGTATAATTTTTCTTGAAGTTTTGATTTAAATAATAAAAAATAATTTTTAAAATCTTCAGGTGTTTTATACTTTTGAATTTGCTCTATTTTTTCTTTAAAATATATTTTTTCATTTTTACTTTCAAATCCAATGCACACATTATCTCTATATAAAATTTTATCTAGATTAAAGACACTTTTAAAAATATCATCAATAAATATTTTTCCATTTATAAAATTAATAATATCTTTATTAGGTACAAAGTACAAATCTATGATTAACACTTTTAAATGACTTATTTCGCTTTCTATTAAGTCTTGATAACTTTTGTTCTGTTTTATTATTTCATCTACTACAAGTTGTTTAAAAGATTTTTCTGTTAAAATCTGTATTAACATATTATAACTTTCAATGTCAGCGTATTTTATGATATTTTTTATCAATAGAATAATATTATTGTTTTTGTAGATAAGATCGTTAATATCTTCTCTAATAACATTACAAAGCTCTTTGTATTCAAGTAAAATGTCTATTGAGTTGATATCTGCCAAGCAATCATTTAATATTTTATTATTCGAATTTCCAGCAGAAAAAAGTTTATGTCTTTGTTCAAAATCAATAATAGAATCATTTTCTTTATCAAAATAATATAAATTTGAGATCATAAGTTTGAGATTTTTTATTTTTCTATTTATATCGTCAGATAAAATTGCTTTTTTCAAAACATTCTCAAGATCTAATTCCGAATTATTATGCAAAATATCGGCAAAATTGACAAATTTCTTTGTAAAATCTTTATATAAACTTATTTTTTTAATTAGCGCAAGTTTAGAAGTAAATTTATAGTCATCCAATGCATTATCAATTAAAAATTGTAATTTATCTACATGGCTGGTACTTGTAAAGTGATATTTAATAAAGCGTAAATATTTAAGTGATTTTTTATATAAATCTATATTATTTGGTTTTTTTTGATAAGAAACATAATTGACAAACTTTTCTATCTTAATTTGTCGTACTAAGGATTTTTTATATTCTAAATATCTAATCTTGAAACTTTTTATATCAAAATCAAAGTCTTTTTGCATCAAAAATTTGTAAAAATTCTCTTTTAAGTTCTGTATATGGTCAACAATAAATACTTTACTTTCTATTTCTGGAACATTGTAGTTTAATTTTTTTTTATAAAAAAGCTTATTAATTTTAAATACTTGCCATGACATTTTTATATCAAAAAAAGGATCAGTTTTACACTTTTCTATATTAGAATCATAATAATCTTTTAATCTTTGTTTAATGCACTGCTTTATAAGTGGAATTTTAATTTTTACAATTTTTGAACCTTTTTTTATGATTTTTTTATATGATTTATAAATTTCAATCTTTTTGCTAATAGACAGATTTGTAGTAATCTTGTCTTTGTAACATTTAAAAAAGCAAGATATTTCATATGCACTCTTAAGCAGCGTATCTATTATTTCTGATGCTTTATCAATAAATAAATCTCTACTAAAAAATATATCGGATATTATTTTAAAAATATTATGCACTTCTTCTTCTGTATTAATTTTTAAGCAGTATTTTGCACTGTTTAAAATATTTGTAAGGTATCGATTTGCTATACGATAATTTTTACAAATAACTAAATTGTCTTCTAAAAATTGCTTTTCATTATAAATTTTCCCTTCTTCGTATTTTAATGTCGTTAATCTATTATTAAATATTTTAGTTGACAACTTCTTAACATGATATTCCAACTCATCAATAAAAGTTATTTTAATTAAATATTTAATTTTAAGATTTATAATCTTTTGAAGTATTTTAAAAATTTTATCAATTTCTATGTAAAACATATCATATTCCGCGTTTGTGATATTATGTGACATATCAACAAAAATCGTTAAAATTTTGTGTGTTTTTAATATAAAATCTAAAATTTCTTGTGTATCTTTAGTGTATAAATTTTTTTTGCATAAATTTAGAAATTTAAAAAACTTTGTATCTCTATTTACATATAATTTATATTCCATTGTAAACACCATCTTCTCATTAAGAATATGTGTCAACATCTTTAAGAAATCATGTTTCTTATTTTTTGAAATAATTTCAAGTTCACAAATTTTAGATTTTAAATCATTTACGAATATATTAGATTCTTCTCTAAAAAAAAGTTCTACTATTTCTTTAATATTTTGTATGTATTCATTTAGATAAAATATTTTGTTATTATCAAAAGTTAAAAATTTACAAATTTTGTCATAAACTGTAATGCGTTCTTCTGACGTAGACTCGGAAAATTTGGAATATGACAAAAAAACAGAAAATTGTTTCATAATTTCAACTTTTTCTTTAAATGACTTACAAAAATTAAACTGTTTTTTAAACTCTATTGCTAAAAATTCTAAATTAGATTGAACATTTTGTGTCTTTGCAATAGATTCATTTAGAGAATATTTTTTTGCAATGTTTTTTAATGCAAAATAGATTTCATAATTTTTAATCTTTTCTCTAAAAATATTTATCTCATTTTCATCAATTGTATAAAGAAAGCTTTTCTCTACAATTAAATTTATTAATTTTTTGTAATACAATATTTTATTAATATCGCATTCTGAATATCCTAATATGTGTACAATATTTAAATGAATCTCAATATTATAGGTATTGTAATAAATAACTGATTCATATATTTCTTTAGGACTTTTCAATGATAAAATGTATTCTACACAATAACTATTATAAAAAATTTCTTCTAAATTATGTAAAATCTGATGTTGTCGTAATGATGCAAAATCTAACCTATTTAGAATACCTTGATATATCTCCGAGTTAAAAAATATTATAAGATATCCTAGATCAATAAGTTTTAAATCATCACGTTTATGTATATCTTCCAGTTGATTTTTTATAGAACAACTTTCAAATTGAAGTAACTTTTCTTGGTTGTTTAAATAAGCTTTTGATATTTTGATAGAAATAAATGCTTCTGAAAGTACTTTATATTTAAGACAATGTAGAAGGTTACTATTTTCTTTGCATAAAAAAAGCATTTCTAAAAAAGATTTTTTCGATAGATCTTCAGTGTAATAACTTTTCTTTTGTAGACAAGATGCAGCCTTAATTATTTCTTTAAAAGCTTTGTAATTTAAATTTTCCATTTTAGGGTAAAAAATAAAAATGTTCAAGAAAATAAACATCAAGCATAATTATGCTTAAAATTTAAATTTGTATTTTTTATAAGAACTTTGTTTGTTCGAAAATACATCTACATAAAATTTCCTATAACCAACAACTTTATTTTAAGATTTGTTAATTTTTTAGAAATCTTTACCTCTTCTAATCTGTTACTATATTTAAATATTTATAGAATCTTGTTTCTCAAAAATTAAATATTTAATAAATATTTAATAAACATTTTTGTACATTGCACAGTTAAAAATGCAATATGCAAAACATTATTTTAAAAGATTTAATGATCCAAAAGAAATTAATGTAAAAGTAAAAATTTTATTCTTTAACTCTTTGTTGTACTCTTGACCTATTTTCAAACACATTTTTGATAGCACTTTTTTTTTCAGAGGACATATTCGAAATTACAAGAGCACAAATACTAGTGTTAAAAGAAGAAGATTTAAAAATGTTATCAATATAAGCATATGGATCCCAATAATCTAAAACAGAAGAAAAATAAATATCTTCTTCCAAATAAAAATCGTCTTTTAAGTCATTATATTCTTCTGAATATTCACCATCTGTATATTCTTCATCCAATTCATTGTCTTCTTCTTTATCACTTTTAGCCATAAGTTTATTTCTTGCATCAATAGCATCAGGAAGGCTGCAAAAGACTGTAAAAAAGCAGTTAGAAATTTGTTTAATGTCGCATCTTATTTGAATATCAGACTGTGGGATACTAAAAAGTTTACCTAAAAATCTAATCACAATTTTTTTATCGTGTACTCTTTTGAATTGTTTCCTTTTGTCGCACATTAAAAAGAAAAACATTTCATCAAAATTTCTTAGCTTAAGAATATTATATGTATCAAACGGTCTTATAACAAAACAATTCATTATCAATTCTATTCCAAAAATAATAGCAGAAGTACTTTCATCTAATTTTGTTAGATTTTCAGTTACTAATTCAAGAATTGCAGCCAATTTATCAGGAAATGCCGTAAAGAATTGTTCTCCAATGTTTAGTAACAAAGATTCAATAATTTTACAGCCCGTTATAAAACTTTCATCATAAATATAACCTTCTTCATCTGCAACACAAAGATTTACAAAAATTGTAAAAAATTTATCAATAAAAAATTGGTTTAGTAACTTTTCCTTGCCATTACAAATTGCATTATCAATAATTTCTGATATTTCTTGAGAATACGGCAAAATAATATCTTTAGTATCAAGATTAAGAATTAAACACAACAACTTTTCCATAGAATCATCAAAAGTAGTAATAGAATAAAAAAAGCAATTAATGATGTCTAATACTTCCTGATAATAATCTTCTTGATTTTCAAGTAAAACGAGCTCTAAAACATCGTAAAAATTTTTAAACAAATCAAATGTTAACTGGGCAGGAAGATTTTCTGTACTAATAACAGTTTCTACATTACGAAAAAATCCTGAAATTACCATAATTCTATTTTCCGATTCCGTCTGTTCATCAGCTAAATGTGATTTTATAAGATTACCCATCGAACTAACCAATTTTGGTGCAAAAAAAGTTACTTCGTCTGTAAAGGACTGCATAATATTATCTAAAAGATATGTCAAAGGCTCAATGTCATAACTTTTACTTAACGTTAATATACTTTCGACAAGTTCACCTATATAATTTATGACATAATTTGCCAATTCTTTATTGCTAATAAAAAAATTCATTGCCAATGTTGAGTCTACACTCAATATAGGATGCCTTCCTCTGACTATTGTCATAACATTAGATATTGCATCTAAAACATTCTGATTTAAAGTTACTTTTTCTTCTACAGATGACAAAAAATAACAGGCCTGCGATTTTAAAATAGGAATGCCATACTTTAAATCATAAAAAACATAATTAAATAAAATATTTTCAAATAATGCTTTTGATGCTTTAAATAATGTATGAGAAACATGACTCATTAAAAAATAAACTCCATAGCTTCTTTTATGATTTTTTTCTGTAGGATTATTTTTTGCATCTTCCAAAATATGAATAAAAAACTGAAAAAGCCAATCCATCGCTGCACCATTATGTTTTAAAGATTTTATAATTTCACTAAAAAGTGAACCGCATTCATTTCTAAGATCACATTCAAGGTAATGATATTTTTGTCTTATATACCTTTCTGGGTCATTTTCGAAACAATTTTCTTCATTATCATCAAATTCATGTACAGCCAAAATATATTCTGTAATAATAAAAATAAGATCTTTACTCATATATTTATAAGTATCTTTATCTGATGCACAAAGGGTCAAAAAACATACTGTATTTAATTCAATAGGTTCAGATTTGTAACCGAGATTATCTACCATTAATTGCGCCAAAAACACTTCATAAATATACGTAAATCTTTGTGGTTCTGTAATAAATTTTGAAAGCTTTTCATTTTTATAAAACTTTTTAATGCCTTTATTACATGCTTTATAAAGAAAATGTGAAACCCACTTTTTCATTTTCATAAAGTATTTATCGGAATTATTTTGCATCTTTAAGATTTCAGTACTAAAATTAATGACATAAGAAAAAACATCTAATCGCTGTAAAAAATTTGGAACAGAATAATAGTTATAAGATTTCGAAATAAATTTCATAATTTCTTTTGCTGTTTTAAAATCATTTTTAGAAACAAATGGATATAAAGTGGAAACTAATTCTTCGCCAGATTTTTCGTAAATTAAATTTAAAATGTCTTCTAGATTATAAATAATTTTTTTGCCATAAAAAATATGTCCTATTATATTTAAAGCAATAGAAAAGCGTAATAATTCATTCGACTTAATCATATCAGAAACTTTAGAAAGAAATTCTTGTACAACCTGGGGCGACTCATAATCAAAAAAATGTACTAAGATCTTATTGTAAGAAACATTATTAATTTCATCTGCTGAAATATAAAAATCAATAAGATTACTAATAATAAAGTTTTTAGATGATTCAAATTCTTGATTTGACCACTCACTTATTACTGAACTCTTAAAATAAATAGAAGATGTTTTTTTTACAATTATGTTAGAATCCTTCATTAAAGTGGTTGGTAAGGACGTAAGAAATTTATAATCTTTTTGTAGTTGTGCTAATCTTACCTCAGATTTTGTTCTAATGTTAATATCTGGGTTTAATGTATTGATAAAAATTTCTTTGATTTCGGGATTCATAAGGGCTTTAAAATTTTAAATTTTAAAAAATAATTTTTGAAATCTTGACATTAAATACAAAAACATTTTTAAACGTAAACTTCCTTTTTAAGACATAGTAGTGCGCATAGCGTGAAATGGTTTTTTGTAATAAAGAGCCTTTAAAAAACAATAAGAATATAATTATGCAAATGACATATTTTATTAAATATAAATTGATATAAATTAACATCTTATTTATTACATTTCTGAATTGTATTTAATTACAAATACAACTACTTTTAATTTTAAAATCGTCTATAAATATTGTAAAATAATAAATTGATTTTATTGATTCACGTTCTTCCGTATGAATTCAGAAAATGAAAATGGTAAATCTTCAGGGCTATCAAGTTCCTCTCTTGAAATTCTAAAAATTGGTTGAAAATTATCCGAAAAATTATTTTGTTTATTTGTATCATTTTTTGAAGAGTTTATTGTTTTATTTTCCATGGTAAATGTTACATCTTTTTTTTTCATACTACCCCTTTTAATGAATCAGCTTTTCATAGAAACTGAAAAAATTCAAGATCCACGAGAAGGCAAACTACAAGTTATCTCAAACATTGATACATGTGTAAAAATATCTGAAATTTTAGAACCTACATTGGGACCTTATGGCATGGATAAATTATTTACAGGTGAGAATTTTCTTATTACAAATGATGGTGCTACTATTCTAAAAAAGTTAAATATTGTACATCCCGTTGGGGACTTTTTTGTTAAAATGTCAGAATCACAAGATAATGAAATAGGAGATGGTACTACAAGTGTAGTTATACAAGCAGCTGCCATTTTAAATATGCTTAAACCATTAATTAAAGAAGGTTTACCACTTGATGAAATTTATGAAGAGTTACATAAAATAAAGAATCTCTGTCTTAAAGAACTAGAACATTATAAAATTGAATTTTCTGATGATCTTCTTCTTAGCTTAGCAGAGACTTCTATTAATTCTAAGAACATTAGAAACGTGAAAAAACAGTTTTCAAAAATGATTCTTAGTGCTGTACAAAATGTTAATGGTGATTTAAAAATGATAGGCATTAATAAAATTCCGGGTGGAAGTATTTCTGATTCTGTTCTTGTTAATGGTATAGCTTTTGAAAAATGTTTTACATATGCTGGATATGAACAACAACCTAAGAAAATTTTGAATCCTAAAATTTGTTGTATTAATGTTGAGCTTGAATGGAAAGCCGAACGAGAAAATGCAGAAATGAAAATTGAAAGCATTAATGAATATAAAAAGGTTGTTAATACTGAATGGAATTTGATAAAAGAAAAATTAGATTCGATTATTGAATCTGGAGCAAATGTTGTTTTAAGCTCTTTACCAATAGGAGATTATGCTACACAATATTTTGCAAAAAATAATATTTTTTGTGCAGGACGCGTATCTAAAGACGATCTTTTGCGTGTTACAAGTGCATTTGGCGGAGTTATAGTAAGTAGTACTAATTATTTAAACAATTGTTTAGGTACATGCGCTGTATTTGAAGAACGCCAAATTGGCAAAGAAAGGTTTAATTATTTTGAAGGAAAGAATGCTAATGCTTGTACTTTGATATTGAGAGGGCCTGGTATTGAAGTATTGAATGAGGTAGAAAGAAGTGTTAATGATGCACTTAATGTTATTAAGGTTGCTATTAAGCACAAAGAAGTTGTTACTGGTGGTGGATCTGTTGAAATGAGACTTTCTAAATTTTTAAAAGAAATTTCTGTGAAATACAAAGATAAAAAGTATTTTATTTGCAAGGCAATATCTCAGAGCTTTGAAAAGATACCCTTTGTTTTGGCAAATAACTTTGGTTTGGATACCACATTAACAATCCCACTTTTAAGAAAAAGTTTTAAGAACGAAAAATATACTTCAGGATTGGGCATTAGAGGTGTGACAGATATGCAAAAACAAGCAGTTTTTGAGCCTTTGCAAACCAAAATTAACATTATAAAAACCGCATTTGATGTTGCGGCTACAATAATTACTATTGATTCTACTATAGTTTAATTAAATTTAATTTATTTTTTATATTTACAGAAGTTTTGTTTACGTTTCTATAAAAAAATTAATATATTTTGTTACTTTTAGTTCTTCAAACACATAGCACTATAAAAATACATTTAACTTTTTATCTAAAAATAAGATATTTTTATAAATAAAATTTTAAATACAGCTTACTTACAAATAAATTTGTTTTTTCGCATTACTTTAAAATCAAAAATTCTTATAAATATTTTCTACATTTTATGCAACCCATGAAATTGGAAGAAGGAACAGTAGAAGTTTTGTTTAATAATCAAAATGAACATCCACTTTTTAATAAGCCTGTTTTACAAGTACTTATGTGTCAAAAAGTAAATCATAAAGAAGGTGAAAAACTTAGATACAGAGCTTATTTATCTGATGGTTTACATTATATAAGAGCAGTTTTTGGTTCAGAATTGACACCTCTCCTTGAGACAAATCAGATCGAAAAATATTCTTTAGTTAAACTTGATAGTTTTATTTTTAGACTTATTAAGGGAAATGCATACATTTACATTTATTCACTTGCAGGTTACGAAAATTGTAATGTAGAAATTGGTAACCCAACGCCTATATATTCGGATGGATCGAATCGTACTGACACTAATAAGCAAAAAGTTAATGAAGATGAGACACCTAAAAAAAGTAAGGTAGCTAAATCAGTTGAAAATAAGCAAACAGAAGATCCAAATAAGTATACACAAATAAATTCAATTAACCCTTTTTGTAACAAATGGATTATAAAAGGGAGAATTGTTCTTAAAAGTGATATCAGAAAATTTTCGAATAAAAAAGGCGAAGGAAAGCTTTTTAGTTTTGAAATTGCGGACGATTCTGGACAAATAAAAGTAGTTGCTTTTTCAGAATCAGTGGATATTTTTTATCCAATTATCGAGATAGGTCGGGTTTATACTATCCAGAAAGGAGAAATAAAAATGTCTAAAAAAACATTTTCGAATAATAACAATGATTATGAAATACAACTTGATGTTAACTCTGAAATAAAAAAGGTTGAAGATAACGAGACACCAAAGTTCTTTTTTAATTTTGTAAAAATTAAAGATATTACATCAAGTAATGCGCCTATTGATATTGTTGGTATAGTTAAAGAAGCTGGTGAAGCAGTTTCTTTTATTGTTAAAGCTACACAAAAAGAGTCATTACGTAGAAATATTACTTTGATCGATGAAACGGGAAGTATTAGAGCTACTTTTTGGGGAGCAAAAGCCGAGGAAGAAATTGAAGTTGATTCTGTCTTAGCGATAAAGAGTATTAAAGTGTCTGATTTTGGAGGAGTAAGTCTGTCATCAATTCATACCTCGCAAATTCATAAGAATCCAGATATTTCAGAATCTCATTCTTTGTTGGGTTGGTATAACACCGAAGGTAAAAATGTTAAAATAGACTTGCCTGAACGAGATCTTAAAATTTTTAATATTAGTGATGTAAAAAATCAAGAAATGCCTTATTCGGCTGTACGTGCTACCTTAATGTTTATTAAAGAAGATAATCTTATGTATGACTCTTGCAAAGAAGAAAATTGTACGAAAAAGGTTTATAAAAATGAATTTGGTGAATATAGATGTGAGAAATGTGACAAAAATTCTTATGAGTGTACACATAGATATCTTATACATGCTAATATTAGTGACTCTACTGGACAATTGTGGGCTACTTTATTTAATGATCAGGCGATATTACTTTTAGGAATGTCTGCTTCAGATTTTAGAGAGATGGCTGATAATGATCCAAATCAGTCTCAAATGTTTATTAAAAAATTTTTGTACAGAGAATATATCATCAAGCTTAGATCTAGACAAGATAATTACAATGATGAAATTAAGATGAGACATAATATTAGTGAAATAAGAGAAGTTAATTACAAAGAAGAAACGAAGAAGGAAATTTTATATGTTGAAAAATTGCTGAGAGAAAGCAATTAAATAATTTATTTTTATATTCTTTCTTCTTATATATTGATTTAAATATTGTTTATATTTAATTTATAAAAGTAAAATTTTTAAAAAATATTTCCCCATAAATTTTCGTTCTTTTTTATTTATTTTTAAAGTTGATGTTTTTTCTTGTAAAAATAAAATAGAAAGTTTATTGTTAAAAAATGAGAAACAGCAAAAAAAGAAAACCACCAAGCCATCAAAAATTCCACTGTAAAAATAAAACATCAATATTGCACTTACACGCCAGCATACCTTTACGGCCTTGCTTATAGGAGAAAAGAGCGCTCTCTAAGGATACAGAATCCTCGGTCTACTTAAAGACCATCTCTCATATTAAGTGAATGTACAGAACAACATAACTCAAGAAGTTAATGAACTTTTAATAATTATAAATAAAAGACCATTCAAAATCTTGGTTTATAACGTAAATTACAAATCTTGGTTAATAAAGTAAATTACATAAAAATTATTCATTGTTGTTTTGAAAAAAGATAAGCACAATGAGTAAATTTAAATATAAGAAATGTAATAATAACAAACCTTATTTTAATTTGCTTTAAAACACTGCATCTTATAAATTCATTATATTTTAAAAAGGTAAATAAAAATTAATTATTTATTCTTCTGTAGTAACACTTTTGGTAGCAACAGTAGGTTCAGAAGAAGGTGCCTTGACTTTTGAACTAGTGAATAAATCAATATCAATTGGTGCATTATTCTCGACAGATTCTTTATATTTTCTATTGAGATAGAAAACAGAATAAAACCATATAAGGCAGAACAATATTAGAACACAAAGCGATATAGGAGCACCTCTACGAACATCTCTTGTTCCTAATAATGTAGTAATTGTAAATCCATAAACTGATCCAAAAGATTTCCCCAGCTTACCAAATACACCATCAAAAATACCTTTGTATTTCGCTCTTATAGAACCATCAATCTGCATAGACAAAGCCTCTTTTGTGATATCAAATGCTGCATATTTAGAAATCTTCATTAAAGATACACAAATGACACCAACAATATTTTCTAATTTGATTATAGAATCAGTTGACGGTAAACGGTAAATATCAAATATATTATCCTCTTTGTTTGTAATTGGGAAGTTTAAATAAGCTAATACAAAAGTACCAAAAGCAGAAAAAAAAGTAATAATAGGACATAGAATGGCTATTGTAATCCATCCTTTTGTTTTAATAAGCCTTGGAAAAGGGGTAAGTAGCAAAATCATGACAATGACAGCAACTCCAGATTGTTCAATTGATGTATAAATTGAAGCATAGGTAGATTTTGCCTCACCAGTTTCATTAGCACCGACAGCTAAAGCAGATTTATAAGCTGACTCAATAATATTCGTAGAAACAGCATAAAATAATACGACTAATGACATATTCAACAGTAGTTTAGATTTACTCATCTCAATAAGTCCATCAACAAATCCAACCTTCACTTTACTCTTCTTTTTAGTAAAAGTCTTTCTAACAAACATTGGTTTGCTAGTAACATTATTTTCTAAATATTTTTTTAGAAGATAAATTACAGCACAGAGAATTCCACTCAGACAAAAAAATCCATTAAAAAATCTTTCGGCCGCAACATACGACATTTTAGATTTACTTACACTATAAAAGTAATTTATCATTCCTGAAAGAAGTAAAGCCAAATTAGATCCAACATAAAATAAAGGGACAAATCTAGCGGACTGTCCAGGAGTCGAAAGACCATTAGCAAACGTCATAAATAAATATGAAAGAATCAAACTACCAAACATTTCAGATAAAACATAGATAGCAGAACTTGTCCATTCATTGAAAACAAGTGCAATAGAAAATAAAAAATCTGTACTTCTGGCAACAGCTTTTCCATCAGCAAAAATATCTTTGGCCCAAAACGGTTGAATCTGAATATAATCACTAAAGGGAAGTAATAAACTACCAAGTATAGTAAATGCAACAGCGAAAACTATTAAAGTTACATCAAATATTTTTGTAAAAGGATATTTATCTAAAGCTTTCTGAATAATACCTACTGAAATAAATGAGAACGGAAGGATAATAACAAATTTCAAAAAGAAAATTGACGCTGGGAGTTGTTTACCAATAACAGCGGCATCTTTAAGCACTCTAGCCACCGAATAAATAAAGGAGATAATAAAGAACATAGCTGCCATGATCCAAAACATCTTTCTCTCAACCTTTGCTACTCTAATAAGTGAATATATACCAGAACCATTGCTGGCCTCATACTCAATTTCATCTTCTGTAGGAAGAGCAGAGTTTTCGTTATTTTGTAGAACTTTCGAATTGTCTACTGACATTTTTTGGGGTCACATAAAAAAATATATAAATAAAAAAAAAGGAGAATTTTTTATAAAAAAGTTTACATATTTTTTGCTAATTGTTGTTTTAAAACAAAAAAAAATATTTTTTTGAATTTAATTAAATAAATTTATAAGTCTTATTTAAGTACTAAAAAATAAAAATTTTGCATAAAAATTATAATTGTAATCAAACATTTGTATTTGAATGACATTTTAAAGATTTGATTTTTTAACCCTTTGTCAAATTAACAACTTTGTTTTCTTGAATTTATAAAATTAAAATTTCGCTTATTAAATAAATTTTTATTAAATCTCTAAATTACTTTGCTAATTTGCAATTATTGGTATTCTAATGCATAATTTAAGGAGTAAAAATATTTTAGAGAATTTATTTATAACTAGTCTCAAAATATTTAATTATAACACAATTGGTATATTAAAATTGGTAAATTGTCATAGAAGTATTCTAGAATAATAAACACATGTAAAAATAATTTTATTATAGTTTAATTTTCTTGCTACTTGTTTATTGTCTACATGCATGACAACTACAAAATTTACAAAATTAAATATGCACATTTTTATTTTCTTATTCAGATTTAGCAAGTTTGTTTAGTGTAGTATATTGCATCGTGAATAAACATTATAAAAATTATATTTTTTATTTAATTAATATTTTAATTTTACTATTATTTTATAAATATTTAAAATTAAACAAATTTCTTTTTCTAATTTTTTATAGAAGAAGTTAAATATCAAACTGCTACTTGTTAAAAAATTAGACATTTCTTTATGCTAAAATTATTCCTGTGTGAAATTTAGAATAAAGTGTACTGGCAGTTTTAAAATAATGCCAGGGTAATCTTTTATGTTAAATTTAAATAACATATAAATTTATTATTAGTATAATTAGTTATACAATGTGTTTTCCCATTTAGTAATAAGTATTCTAATATTATTGTTTTAACAAAGTAGATATTTGTTGTAAATTTTTTCTATAAATTATATGTTAGCTAGACTTTCAATACTATTCTTCTTTTTTGTATATATTTACCCCTTAATGAGCCTTAGAGAAGATGTATACAATATCTTTAATACAGATGGTAAAATATTACAAATTGAATATGGCCTAGAGGCAGTTAATAAATCCCTTCCTTTAGTTGTACTAAAAAATAAAAATACTATTGTGTGTGCAGCTAAAAAGAATCAAGGAGATTTGCTAGAAGATGAAGTCCAGACAAGTTTTCAACCTATCTATTCTAACATATATTCAGCTTTTACCGGTAACTGGCCTGATGTATATACTGTCAATTCTAAATGCAAAGATCTTGCATACAAGGCATCTTATAAGTTAGGATATTCTGTTACACCAGATATTCTTTGTAGACAACTTGCAGATAACTTACAGGTATTAATGCAATCTACCGGTGAAAGAAGCCCTGCTTTTGCTGGTACTCTTTTTGGCTTTGATAATGGTAAGCCTATTATATACATGACAAATATTTCTGCAGTGTGTTATCCTGTTTATGGTTCTATGGTAGGTACTAAATATCAGAACATGTTTAAATATGTTGAGAAGCATTATAATGAAGATGTGGATGATAATAAATTGTTTGAGCTGGCTGTAGGTGCTTTACTGGAGAGCTTGGGAGAAAATTCAGTTTATCATGAAATTGAAGTGGCTTATCTAAAGAATAATGAAATACTTAAATATCTTAATGATAAAGAGATAGAAACTTTACTTTTGTCTATAGCTGATAAATAAATGGTTTTAAAAATTTATAATAATTTTTTACTTAACAATCTCTTATTTAAATCCTTTTTTACAAACAAATTCATCTGATTTTGTTAATGTTTTGTAGATTAAAATAAATTAATTATAAAGTTAAAAACATTTAATAAATAGTAACTATTTTTATAAAAGTAAATCTAATAATACATAAATTGGTTTATATTTCTCTTTGTTCTTTTACTTTTATTTTATTTAGTGCTTCTTTTAGACCTTTTTTATAAGTAAATCTGTCAGTAATTGATAATAAAGTTGAAAGTACGAAATGATAACTATTTAAATAATAAAGTAATTGTATCTCTGTTTCATTATTATTATAAGATAAAGCAATAGTTTCATATATAGAATAAAGTGATAATACTATAAATAATATTATTATTATATATTTAGCAATTAAATCTTCCTCCTCTTCTTCTTCCCTTTCTAGAACTTTTATTAAAAATACTGGTATTGTCATTATTAAAAATCCTGCTTTAAATCCTTGTACTTGTAAAAATGTATGTAAAAATACTATTACAATAAAAAGAGTATATGTTAGGCTTTTTACTGCTGCATATATTTGTCTGATAATATAAATATTTTTTATATCTACGCCTACACCTATTCTTTTACTATAATTTTGTAATACCATTTCATACACGTCGGGCCAATAAATTAAAATATAAAAAGCTAAAAGAATAGCAGAAGTGCTGTATGTAAAAAGTGGTATATAAAATTTTCTTAATAAATAAATGTATATATATGACCCAAATACTTCTAATTTAACTAATATTAATTCTACAAGTCCTGGAATTTCATTTCTATAATAAAAATCAGCAATGGCAATAAATGCTTTAAATTCTAATAGAGCAAGATAGAAAATTGATATTGCGTCATTTTTTTTAGTACTGGTCCTAAAATCATTAATACTACCGTATATTGTAAATTTAGTTAAATCTACTAGATATATTATAAAATAGCCAAACATAAATCCCTTCATTAGCATAAATTTTATTTATCATAAATACACAAATAAAGTTTATTTTATTTTTAAAATTAAAAAATTAATATTTATTTCTAATTTTAAAAGTAAAAAAAAAATATTTAAATATTTTAAGATTAATTTAATTTTATGATTTAATTTAAAAATTTGCATAAATTGCAATAAAAAGTTAAAGCAAAGGTACAATTATGCTACAATCTAAATTTAGCACTAGTATACGATTTGAAATAAACAAAAAGTTGTTAAATGATAAAAATTACTGGAGGTTTTGTCAATAAATATAAATCAGTAGATTTAATGTACAAATTTCACGATAATTTCTAAAAAAAGCTGCTAAGCAAAATTTTATAAATGTTAAAAACATTTTTTTATGGTTAGTAAATGCTTAAAAAACTTGGGTTTCATCATAAAAAGCAAACAATAAATAATTTAAATTGTTTTTATTTATCTATCAAAGACAACTTATTATACTCAACATCATCCTTAGACACAAAAAAAAAATTTAAATATTTTTTTAAACAATTACAAAGATATCTAAGGTTTTATTTTTTTCTTACAAAATTAATATTCTTTACGTTTTGATTAAATGTATATAACAAAATACCAAACATTCCAATTAAGAGTGACAACATTTTGTAATAACAAATCTTTTCATTTATAAAAATAAATCCTGTAAATCCCATAATTACCTTATTTAGTGCTCCTAGCATACTATATGTTGTGGATGACAAGCAAGCTAAAACCATTGCTGTTGTAAATGAGGTAAGTAATGCGCAAATGCTTGATATTATAATGTATACAATTACAGTATTAGGAATACCAGTATAGCTATTTCTTTCGTTAACATAGGATATTATTCCTATTATAAAAAAACTAATTAAATTTGGAAAAAATATTGATTCTGCAACATTTCTATTTTCAAGTAAAATAATATGACGCAAAGATACAATATATATTGTAGTACTTACTACATTCACTATTATCCATATATTGCCATATAATTCGTTTTTGAAAAAGTTTATATATGATGCGGCAATCATCAACAAAAATGATACAATTTCTAGTAAATTAATAAATCTTTTAAATAAAAAATATTCTACTATAGCAACTATTAAAATGCTACTATTTTTTACGAGGGTATAAAGTGAAATATCAAGGTACTGAAGAGATTTTGAGCCAGAAAATATCATTACACAAAGAAATACAGAAGGAATTAACCACATTTTATAGTTATTTATACATAGTCTACACATACCACAATATTTTAGAGATAACAAAATACTGCAGATAAAAAATGACTGCATTACAACTAGAAGGAATGGAACTTGAAAATTAAGGATTGTGAGAATATACTTGTTTAGAACTGTTGTCGATAAAGAAATTATTAAATAAGAGACAGATATACTAAATATGTAGATAAAAGATTTCTTCATGTTTATAATAAAATTTATGTTTATAACTTCGAAACACAAAACTTGTTACAATATAATAAATTCTTGAAATACATTTTAATTTACTCACAATTATTTTTTACTTTATTTAGCAAAATCTTAAGATCATTAATTGAACTAATGTCTACATTATTATCTTCTACTGATTCTAATATTTTTTTTAGGATTTTTAAAGTATTTTTAAGGCAATTTTTAGATTCTTGGAATTTTGCTTCATTCATGGGTTTGTTTCTAAATTTTTACATAAAATATAAATATAATTTTTTTATCTTTGCATGAAAGAAGTTCTTGACTACAATGTAAAACCTGAACATTGCAATTTAAAAAGTGTAATAAAAAGGATTATTATAGAAGGATGTAAAGATAGACTTAATAGCTTTTGAAAGTACTAGTCAACACAATTTATATTTTCTTGATTTGCTTAAAGTTAGACTGGGGGTAAATGATTCTAAAAAGAGGATTCCGATTAATTCATAAAAATGTTATGCCTTGTAAAAATTGAATAAGGTGAAACTAGTACAGAAAATAACTTTTTGGGGGTTAAAACTTAAAAATAGACTTTTATGATATATTAAGATTTCATAAATCAAAATATAATGGAGATAATTTGTTTTATACAGATTTTGAGTCCTTTAATGCAAAAAAGGCGTTTTTTTGCTAAGACTGGACTAATATGAAAGTTGGTTTTGATGTAGTTATCAAACTATTAGAAAGACATAATGCATTGAGTAGTTCTAGATTAAAAAAGTAAAAAACGACTTTTATATTTTTTATACTTTACCTAAAATGTCTACTTATATTGTAGCATACATTTCTGGTAAATTGGAAACTTATGAAACAAAAACTAAAAGAGGCATTTTATAAGTGTTTATGCACAAGGATAAACAAAAAAGAATATTCAGGTAAAATAACAATTACTGCCTTGATTTTATTGAAAAATATTTTGAAACAAACTATCCTCTTCCAAAACTTGATTTTGTTACAATTCCTATATTTATTAGTAGGACAATGGAAAATTGGGGACTAGTCACTTTTAGGAAAATATCATTATTATATGATAAAAATATTAGCAGTCAAAGACCTAGGAAAAGAATAGCAGAGACAGTATGCCATGAATTGGCCATGTGTGGTTTGGTTAATTGGTGACAATGAAATGGTGGAATGATTTGTGGCTTAATGAAGGGTTTTCTACATGGGTATCATGTCTAGCCATAAATAATATTCCTAAAGAAATTATTAACTGGAATGTATGGCCTGAATTTATTATGGCAGATATTGAATCTGGAATGCGACATGATTTTCTTAAAAATTTTAATCTTATAGCTGAAACAGTTAATAAGCTTGTTGATATAAGTCGGATTTTTTATACTATTTCTTATTCTAAAGGAAGTATCTATAATAAGAATGTTAGAAGGTTATATTGGTGAAAAAGAATTTTAAAAAAGAATTAAAGATCATTTAAATAAATTTAAATATTCTAATACGTGTGATTACAATCTTTGGTTATTTAAAAACTGTCGAAGTCGAGAAAAGAAACAAATATGGCTTATTAGTCAATCATTGTGGAGCCCTATATGACTATAAAACAAAATTAGTCTCATATGCGATGACTTAATAAGGTATTGTAACGACTTATAGCAATACAGGAAAAAGTTAATATCGACAAACAAATTGCGGCTAATGTTCAGTCCAGAGTTCTAAAGATGACTTAAGAAAGTATGACCATGAAAGCTCGGAGAGGAGTTGAAACTGGAGAAATTAATTCAGGAGTACAAGAGTTGACATACATAGGTGCTGGAAGGGAACGTCTGAATTATTAAGCGAGTGTGAACAATGTTTAATTTGTATAAAGAAGAAATTATACCTAACATTAAATTATTTTATTCTAATGCATGCACAAAAGATTTATGGTTATCATTTTTTGAAGAGTTTTATGTACAAGTTATTATAAATGACTGAATTACAAGACAAGGATTTTTCATTCAAATATTAAATATACATTAGAATGTACTAAAAGTACTTTAATTTTAGATAGCGATAATCCTGCTGATGTTGATCCTAGGCAATACTGTCTTATTATTAAACAACAGAGATTTTTACTATCTGGTCCAAGCAACAGAGATTTATGGAAAATTTCAATAAAAATAAGATAATTCGGTGAAACAAAAAGCATTGAGAATATTTTAATAATTGAAAAATAAAATTTATAAATATAATTATGAAGCTTCTAGAGCTTATAGAAGGAGGTTTTATTGCAAAATTTGTTAATTCAATAAAGAAAAGCGTATCTATAAGTAGCGGGTTAGCTATTATAAATGACATTTTTTCAACTGCAATTTCAGGTAGGAAAAGCTTATCGTCTTTTGATCCATTACATTTTAGCTTGCTGTTTTATATTTTTTAACCCTACTAATAAAGCTCCAAGAGGGAATAAATGCAAATACAAACAATTTCATATTGTATCTTTATAAATTACCAAATTGTTTTTATGAACATTGGTTAGCAAACTATGTTTTCGAAAAGAGTTGTCAAACAACGTGATATGCCTAGAAAAAAATGTAGAAATTTTAGTTATAGATAAAATAAGTGAATTGCTTAGGTTAATAATTCTTATTTTAAAATTTGTAAGTAGAAATGTTGGATATAAAGTTGTCGATATGCTGCTACAACCTTGGCACAGTATAGAAAGAATGCTTAAGAAGACAATCTTATAAATAAAAAAAAAAATAAGAGTATTACGCATTTGTCAAGATATGATATTTTTTAAAGTTAAAATATGAAATACAAAACAATTATCTCGCTCAGTGTATGCGAGTTGGTGGCCGGACATATAAAATTACTTTATTACAATGAGATCTTGAAAAAATTTAACCACACGAAATTATGCAGGCTTAGGAAGAATCTAAATTTGTCAATGGTGGAATATTTAAGATATCTTATTACGAAATATATTATACAGAGAAGACCGCGCAAGTGCTCTGTAAAATACAAATGTATTTTTCGACAAAAGAGAAAAATATTTACATTGTACTGAAAGAGTCAATTATCATACCACATGTCTATACAATGTGATAAAGTGTTGTCACGTGACTATATGAGAAGACACACTTAAAATGATTATGAAGACTCAACAACAGACAGTCAAAGGTTCTTTATTAATTTAGAAGAACAAATTGGAGAAAATGAACTAATAAACTTATTAAATAAAGGAATGGTGCAGCTTGGAGACGAAAATCAACAATGTATTCTCATTTAAATTAAATTTTTTATTTAATTAGACATAGCAAGGGCCTTTAAGGTCATTCACTTACTATTGTGTAACTAATAAGGTAAAAAAAAGAGATCAGAAGGGATTAAAGTACAGAAATACAAACAAGTTAGAAAGCGTAAATAAGATTATTCTTAAATATTTAAAGTGAAATATAGTAAATTAGATAAATTTTTATTAGACGAGATTAATAAAGATATTTTGATAGATGAAGTCGAAATAATATTATTTGACACTCATAGACCAGCAGCATTCAAAAAAGGGCGCAAATATGTGTGCTTGTAATCCATTTAGAATCTTTCTACAAATCCAAGAACAAAATTATTTTATACGTGGTGACGTGGAACGGTTTATAACAAAATGTCACAGCAGTATAAAACTTACATCGGGATTGACAATTGAATTTGGCATATTGTTATTTCAAAATGATAATGTAAAGCTTAGCTATGTAAAGACGCAGTAGAAGTCTTACACAGCTAAAGAAATTGTCAATATGTAGAAGATGCACAGTACAAATAGAAGAGCTAATCGATAAGCAGGTATTTATTGTAGAATAAAGAAAATACAATAATTAATTAAAACTTCACCCCAAAATAAATTTTTCTATTGTCTTACTAGTATTTTATATGCTTCTTAGAAACAATAAAAAGCAAGAAAATCCACACAACTAGATTTAATTAAAAAGTATATAATTTTGCTTAACAAACTTGTAAAATGGCTTGCTATTAAAATATTTGTATTCAATTGACTTTAAATAACTAACATTGCTTTTTCGATGTTTATTATAAAAAATTGGAATTTTATAAGAAAGCAATATCATTAATTTTTTATTTGAAGATATGACATAAAAAATCACTAATTATAGATAATTACTAAAAGATGTATAAACAGTATTCTATTCAATAAGAGATCTAGGTACCTGTATTTCAAAATAAATTTTTTCTTCATTTTTAAATAAAAATTGCAAGCATAAAACATTAGCACTAAATAAAAACAGAACATTATCTACAAAATTTAGTATTGGATGTACAATATCTGTCCATTCATTACTACAGCAGAATGATAACTCGCCCGTCTCTATAAAAGACAGTTTCTTTATTTCAATTTCTTCTATTGCTTCTTTTCCAATTTTCCTTATAAATAGCTTTGTATCTTCTATCTCATATTTAACAAGGCCGGTCATATTTGAAAAGATAGATATAACCTTATTCGTAACTACAAATTTCGTATAGATGTCTAATATTTCTTCATATTGGTGGTGTATACTTAGCGTAAATGGAATTTTGATATAAGAAATAGATGTGTACACTTTAACTTGATCAATGTTTACTTCAAAATTATTGGTATCTAGAAGAATTAAAGCATCATATAAATATTTCGGATTTATAGTAAATTTATTGCATGATTCAGAAGTGTTAAATATTGTATTTGGTATGTTAATGTAATATTTTTGTAAGGCAATAGATTCTAAGAGCATTGAATCTTTATTTATGCTTAGATTTATTTTATCTTTATTCTTAAATATTGAAAGAATAGACATAAAAATATTTTTATTTTTTAGTTCTACAATCATAGAAGGCTAAAAAAAATATAGAAAGTAATACTATAAAGTAATTGTTTTTTAGATTGAAAATTTAATTGAAATATTTATAAATTGGAGTACATCCTTGTATTATTTAGATATTATGTCAAGTACAGTTTTTTATTATTTGATAATAAAACTATCAAAATGTTATAATAGCTTGTAGAGTAAAGACTCAAAAAGTAGTGTTAAGATAATAGATATTTATAAAATTGTATAATGCCATGTCTATGTGAAATGTTGCAGCATTCTAAGAATGAAAGATATAAAGACCTGTGTTTAATAAAAGCTTTCATAGAGGATATATTTTATTTATAAGTTTCTTTAAGTGCTTTTATAATTGTTAAAAGGATTTTATTAATTATTGGAAGAACCAATACTTTATTGTGATTAAAGATTCTTTTATTGGCTACCGTTAGTCAGTTCTTGAAGGGCATGCCAATATTAAAATTAATATTTGACGAAGAAATTCTTTATAGTTATAAACTTTGTACTTAGTTATTAACACTAGCTAGTCAATTTTTGTTCTAAATTACAATTTTAAAAGTTGTTTTATTGTAATTTTATTATTAACAAAATGAAATATGAAGCTGATTTAAGAACTGGTTTGTAAATATTATATTTTTATATGACAACTCTTTAGATACTAACATTTATTTATTGTTACTTTTATAAAACTTAAGTACTATTACAATCTTAACTATGTTAAAATTTCAATTTAAAAATTTATTATTTTAGATGTAAAACACCAAATAAATTTAATTTTTTTACTAAAATACAATGAAAAAACTTTATTGTCTATAAATTTTATACTTTAGTGTGTATTAAGCTAGATTAATTATATTTTTTTTATATTAATTTTTTTAAAAGCTGTCAATATTTTATAGCTTTTAAGACAAATAGACATTTTTAACAATTTTGAAAAGTAATAAAAAGTTTTTTCTTTTTTGTTAAAAGACAAAAAATAAGGTACATGTCAAACTTTAAATTGATTCAAAACAAAACTAGTAAATTTAAAAAGTATTAGTATCTTTTTTATTTAATTTTATCTATATAAAACAACATTTTTTTTAAAATTATATTTTTAAAATTCAAATAGTTAGACAGATTCAAATATAAATCAACATGTTTGATGTCAAAAACTCAAAATAAAAACATTTAAAATAAATTCCGCATAATTTGTAGAAATTCTCAATGACGCGCCGGTGAGTCATGTCCAAAAATTAGAATTGAATTTTGAACATTTCAATTAAAAAAAATTCTAAGAAAATGTTATGACATTTAAAAAATTACGCAAAATAAATATAAAATAAAGACATTAAAATATAAAATAACTTCTAATATGTTACAATTTATTTTCTATAATTTATAACCCAAATGATAGAAAAGAAAGATGTTAAATGTATTAAAAAGACACATTGTGGAATATTTTATGATAATTTTATTGTTTATATTAAAAACAAATTTGTTAAAACAAATTTACAAGAACTAAGAATAATGAATAAGCCTATTATTATAAAATATGAAGAAGAAAAATTAATACAGTACGAATATTATAAAAGAATTGGATTAAGACACCCATTTTTAGTAAATATTTTATTTGGATTTCAAGATTATGATAATTTATATTTATTTTCTGATTTTGCAAATACGAATTTTATAGATTTTTTAAGATTACGAAACGTTTTTACCAAAAAAGCAGCAAAATTTTACATTTGTGAAATTATTTTAGCTGTAGAATATTTACATAGTAAAAGACTTACCTATGGGTTTTTTATTTTTAAAAATATTTTTGTAAATGATGCAGGACATATAAAAATGAAATACGATTTTTTAAATGCCATTTTAGAAAAACGCGGAGGTGTTCGTGATTTTATAGAATATACAGCGCCTGAATATATTTTAACGGGTATAATAACACAATCTACAGATATTTGGCAAATAGGAATAATATTGTACCATATGTTAATTGGAAATACACCATTTGAAAATGATTCTTATGATACAATTAAACAAGGAATTTTAACAGATGATATAATATTTCCTGATTTTATAGATAGTCATGCGAAGGATCTTATTTGTAAATTATTAGAAAAAGATCCAAGTAAGCGTATTAATTTTATGCAAATTAAAAGTCACGAATTTTTCAAAAATGTAAACTGGGATGCAGTGTACAATAAAGAGTTAGAACCACCTTTCTTTTTTAAAGAAGTAGATAAATATAAAAATGCATCCCCTGCAGACTTAGATAAAATATATACATCTGATTATTATAAAAATCAGACTAAAGATGGATATGGTAAAGTGTTTAGATATTTTGGCACAGTAGATGTAGAAGATCCATATGTAAAATAATAAATTTTTTGACAACCATTTTTAGATTAAAGTTGCATAAATAGTAAATATTTATATAGTTTGTTTAAAATTAAATAGAATTTACAAACAAACTGTCAAATAAATATAAAATTTGTTTTTTTATAATTTAAATTGAACAATTACCAGAAAATGAATGCAACATATTTTTGTGCAAAAAAACTATTGGTGCAAAAAATTACTGGTACATAAAAACTATTAGTACATAAAAATTATACCTACTAAGAATCAATCATCAAGAACCAATTTATTAGTCAAACTCCTTAATAGCACAAGTTGGAGCTTTTTCTTTCTCCTCTGTTGTGATAGGAGCTTTTTCTTTCTCCTCTGTTGTGATAGGAGCCTTTTTTTTCTCCTCTGTTGTGATAGGAGCTTTTTCTTTCTCCTCTGTTGCGATAGGAGCTTTTTCTTTCTCCTCTGTTGTGATAGGAGCTCTTTCTTTCTCCTCTGTTGCGATAGCAGCCCCTTCTAACACTTCAGATAAAAAATACTTAGATATCCTGTCCAGCACCCAGTTTTTTACAAAACTGGGCAGAGCACCTTTAATTGTCTCAGTAAGCGTAAATACCCGAGGTAGAAATAGAGACTTTTTATCAGTTTTTATAGCATCAACTACACTTTCTGCCACATTATTAACATCTAACGTACCATAATCTTTAATCTCTTTAAACATATCAGTATTAATTTTATAAGGATACACAATCAGTGTATCATGTCCTTCCCGTTGCAAACCTTCATTAAAGGTGTGTATAAAACTTTTACATGCACAGTACATAGAGTAATATTCCATACCATTAAATGCTAATACAGAATCTATAAATACAAATTTCTTATGCTTCACATTCTTAAAAAACCACAGGTGACTACTTATGTTGAGTGCTATCATTTCACACATCTCTTTAAATTCTGCATCTTTAACCAGCTTGGGCCCCATACTCATCCCTACATTAGCAATAAATACGTCAACCGTAAAAGGCTGAGGTCTCTCTTTTAACAAGTCACATCGAACATAACTAACGTTAGGAAGTTCACTAAGCTCTTGACACATGTCAGAACTATCAACGACCACAACTTCTTCACAAATATTAACTAGAATCTTTACAAGGGCTAGTCCTAATCCTCCATTTCCACCTGAAATACCAACTATTGAACCCAATAAATTCATTGGGATTAAGAAAAAAAATTATTTAAATAGTCGCTTAATTATTTAAAAATTAATTAAATTTATTTTAAATGTATATAATTGAATGGCAAATATACTATTAACGTCTTTTAATTTATAAATTATAATCTTAATTTATATCTGTAATTTAGATCATTAAAATCTAAATTATTTTACTGTTATAAATTTTGTTAAATTTAATATTATTTAAGAATTTAATTATAAAATATAACGGTAAATTTTCAAGAAGTAAAGTGAAATAATCTGTAATTTATTGAGAATTGACAATCAAATTTGATTGTTTTTATTTTATACACAAAATTTTAAAAAGTTTTAGGTTACACTAAAATTTACTACATAAATAAGCAAAAAAATTAATTACATGTTTTTTGATAAATTTTAAAATAAAACTTTCTAAAATAATTTAAAATTCTTTTGTAATTTTCTTTACAACTTAAAAGTATTTAAATATAAATTTTATTTAACAGGCTGTGAAATTTAAGCCAAGAAGAAAAGGTCTTTTTACCTTTATTGTAAGAAAGTAATATATGTAACAGTAAAGTAAAAAATAATAAATTTAGGTTTTGTTTAGTTAGTCTTAAATATTATTAATGTTTTTTAACTTAAAAGATGTTAAAACAACATAATGTTAGGTATCTTCCTCTTAAAGTATACATTTATATAAATATATTTACTAAAGTACTTTCCTCTTAAATTATAAATTAACATGTAAATATATTTGCTTTTGATGATAAATTACAAAATTAGTTAAATGTTTATAAATATTCAAATATTTTATAACTATTTATGCGCATAAAATTGTAAAATTTAAAAATATTTAATTAACTTTCTTTTTTCTTAAAAAAAGTTTAGATACATTAGATAATATCCAACTTTCAACACAGAAGGGTATAATTCTAAATATAAACACAAATATTCTAAAAAACCAAGGTATCCAAATTTCCCTTTTATCCTTTTCTATTCCCAATACAACCTGTTTTGCTACATCTTCAGCTTTAAGAGTATAAATATCTTTTACTTCTTTAAACATTGGTGTATCAATTTTATAAGGATAAACAATCAGTGTATCCTTCCCTTCTCGTATTAGACTGTGATTAAGAATTCTAATAAATGCTTTACTGGCAGCATAAAAAGAATATTTTTCTAGCCCTACATAAGAAAGTACAGAATTAATAAACACAAACTTTTTATACTTAAAATTTTTATAAAACCATATTTGTAAGGAAATGTTTACATGTATCATTTTACACATCTCTTCATAGGACATATCATCTACTGTTTTAGGACCAACAGACATTCCCAGATTAGATATAAAAATATCTACATCTTGAATAGGTGGTTTCTCATTACTTAAATCTATTCTAATATAAGTTATTTTATCATGTTTAAGAAGTTGTTCAGATCTATCGATAATTATTATTCTACTACATTTATTCAATAGTAACTTGACTATTTCTCTTCCAAGGCCTTTATTGCCAGCTGTTATACAAACTGTTTTATTTGTTAATATCATAAATAGGGTAGCCTTGTAAAAATATTTATATTATGTGTCATATATATCAAAAACAATTAAGCTTATAAGTTATATTAAATTTTATGATAAAAGATTTATTTATATTTAAGTAGTTCTTCTTTGTTAATTTTATAATTATTAATTTTTTCCTTATAAATCTGCTTTTTTATTTCTTCATATCTATTTACACTAAAAAGATTAAGCATGTTCCTCATTTGATATAATTTCTTTTGTATTTTATCAAATGAAATATAGAAATCTTTATTTTTATAAAATTCTAAAATTTTTATGTGGTTTTTTTCTTTCATAAAATTTAGTGTAGTAAGAAAGTTTACTACATCAAAAAGTTCATATTTTGAAGATAATAAGCCGAATGGTTTTATATTAAGACTACAAGAATCTTCTGTATCTTTATTTTCTAATATTATTACTTTATTTTCTTTTTTTAAATGTTCAATTTCTCCTTTTTTATTTCGAGTATACATTCTGTACACAGAAATTCCTAAAGGATCTATAAAATCATAAATATTCTTATTAATTAAACTATTATCTGTTATGAAAATAATATCATACATGTATCCTAAGTTAAATATAAATTCTTCGGTAAAATGACGTTTAGTAAAAATATAATTAAATTTCCAAAATGAAAATTTATAATTTAACAATGTAGTAAATGGATCTATCACTAAAATAGTCTTCTTAGATTTGTAAGTCTTAACACTGTCAAAAGAGGCATAAATTTTTTTAAAAATTTTTGTACAGCCAAATGCTAAAGCAAAGGATGAGAAAATAGGAATATTGGTGTGAATCATTTAGGGTAGAACAAAAATTTGTAATTTTATGAATCTATAAGATTAAATACTTAAAAAATAAATTTATATAAAATTTCACTCTTTATAAATATTAATCAAATTTAAACTAATATGAACAAGTTTTAGGCACAATTAAATATATCTAAATTCAGTAACTTCCTTAAAACACTAGATTTACCCACTTTATTTAAAAAATGTATAACCTTAATTCTACGATCAACTATTGCACTATCTATTTTTAATATTAAAAAATTATTATTTATAGAATTCTTTTCTTTAAAATATTCTTCAAATTTATGCCAGTGAAAATTAAAAATACCATTTTTATGTAACTTTTTGGCATAGCAAAGTATCTCAAAACTGCTTTCTTGAATTAAATTAAAATAAAAAATAATCAAATTTTTAAATTTTTCATAAATTAACATATCTGATTTAAGAAATTTAGAAATTACATCTGGTATAGCAAAATCTATAAAAATTTTAGGATCATCCCCTAAAATGTATTCAAAATCTATATTATAAAAATTTCCATAACTATCTATAATCATATTATCAAGTGTTCGATCTCCTACTCCAAATAAATAACTTATAAGTAAAGATATTGCATATGTTTTTAGAAAATTATTAAGTGAATTGTAAGAATCTTTTAAGATAGTATTTCGTAGATCTTTGTAATTTCTAAAATTCTTTATAGTTCTAGATTTTTTAATCTCAATTAAGTTTTGGTTTAAATGTATTTTACTCATTCTGTATTTAATATTTAGTATTTTAAATATATGATTGCTTAAGAGACTAACAAATAAATCATTTGACAGATCTGTGTTGGGTTTGTAGATGTAAGTAAATGTAATATCTTTTTTAAGTATTGTAAACTTTAAAGGAAGTGTTTTTGAATTATAAAATTTTTGCAATCTAATTTTTTTTGATTTAAATAATTTTACAAAACATCTTAAATTTGAAGTACTAGTTTCGTAATCTTTATGTGCAATAAGTTTGTAAATCTTTGAAATATCACTCGAAATAGAACTAATATTTTTAAATTTGATATTGCAATCTAGACTAAATGTAAAATCTTGCCTGTTATTTGTAAACGTTTTAGGCATTTTAGCTTGTGCAGAAGAAAAGTATTTTTTTATGACTACAATGAATGAACTTTCAAAGTAAATATTTCTAATGTTGTTAATTTTAAATCTGTAGAATAAATTGTATATAAAACTGCAAAATTTGCATCTATTTTTTAACAGCTTATTGTTCTGACAACTTATCGCTTTCTTTTCGGTTGATAATAAATCTGAATAATCTTTATTACTAATTAAATAATTGTAAATATGTTTGTCAAGTCTCATCATTTTAAGTAAATAAATTAATAATTTTAAACAAACTTTGAAACACTTCTGTTTATGCAGTTTCCTTAATAATAACACTATCACCATTCACATTTCTTGTAAGTCTATAATAGAAAGATAAACTTTCTCTACACATTATTGACAAAAAATCTTCATCATGTGTAATTATAATCAATTGTAAATTAGGATTAGTCTTTGTTATATTTACTAAAGTATAGGCAAGACTTTCTACATTTTCTTTGTCTAAATTTGTAGTAGGCTCATCAAGTGTTAAAACATTAAAATTGCAGCAAAAAACTCTACTTAAAGCCATTCTTAATAAAATATTGCCAATCATTTTTTGACCAGCACTGCTTCTATTTCTCATATCTAATTCTATATTATTTTTAACAATCATCATTTTGTAACTGTAATTTTTAGATCCATTTTCATTGATTATCAATTTAATATAATCTATATCATTACCTTTATAACAATTAGACCACAATTCTTTAAGATTAAGATTAATTTCTTCAATTTTATTGTAGTGATAGTCAATAATGCTTTTATCAAGAACAGTAATGCATTTATCGATATCATTGCACGATAACTCAATAATTTTATTTTCAACATATTTTTTGTTGTAAATGTGCACAACATCTTTATATTCAGTTTGTAGTTCAACTTCATAACTTTTTATTTGGTTTCTCAATTGACTGATCTCACCTTTTAGTATGTTTTTGTTCTCTAAAAGTTTATCATATTTAGTTTTCATTGTTTTTATTTTTGATTCAAGCGAGGTTAAATATTCTAATACTACATTACTAGAAGTATTAATATCTAAATTAAATTTGCTTTTTAAGGTTTCTTCTAGCAGTTTAATTTCATTTTCTATTTTTTTAAATTTATTTAAACTTTTATAGTACGTTAAATGCTCATTGACAGACGACAGTATTTGCTTTTTGTTATTAAGCTCATCTTTCAGTCTGAACATAAGATTTTTATTTTTTTGATTATGTTCTATTTTTTCAGATAACATGTTAGGATTAAACTCTTTAAAATTTTCTGTCAATATATTAAGTTTATGAGACAATTTATTATGTTTCTCTGTTAATTCTAGATAATTCTGTTTCTTAGAATAAAAATCATTTAATTTGTAATCAACTTCAAGTTTTTTCTTAAAAATACTGGTTTTAAGCGCCTCCATTTTTTCGTTTTTATTTTTACACTCTGTCTTTTTATCTTCATATTTTTTTTCAAGTACATTATTTCTACTAATTAATTCATCTAAATAATTCATTTGCATTTTAACATTTTTTATCTCCTTGCAAGTCTTGTACTTTTTAATATTTTTTTGAATATCTTCTAATTTAGCACAGCTTATAGGTTTTATATCTAAATTTTCTATTTCATTAAATAAATTAATATTATTCTTACATATATTAACCTCTTCCTCAAAATCTATAATTGATAGCTCAAAATCATTAATTTCATTCTTAATTGATGTTTTATAATTTTGAAGATTATCTAATAGTTCAGTTACATAGACGCAAAAATCTTGCATTTTATCTGTAGAAAATAATTTCAACATGAATTTATTATTTGTTTTTTCATTAAATTGTTGAATCCTTGAAAGTATTTCTTTTTTTACGTTATAATTATTCTCGGAAATTTTATGTTTTCTTAAAGCTTCATTGTTAGATAAATTTATTAATTTACTTTTATACTTATCCATACTTTCTATTGATCGTTCACATAAAAAACAGCGATAATTTTTATTACTGATATCTAAAATTCTGTGTGCTATATTTAAGTCCAAATATACAGTATCTTCTGTGTTATGTGATAAGCAGGATACATTATCATAAATTTTGTCATTGTAATTTTCAAATTTTGAAGTTATGAGTATAATTAAAGATTCTAGCTCATTTAAAAGCTTATCATTTTTTCTTATTTCTATTTTTGTATTTTTAATTTTTTCTATATTAGTTTTGACATTATCAATTTCTTTAAGTTTAGTTTTGTTTCGTAACAACTTTAAAATAGAATCCCTTTTATTGATTTTTTCTTCATTAATAATCATTTCTCTTGTTAAATTAACTGCTTTCTCATATTCATTTTCTAATTTTTTAAGAATTTCATCAAGATTTTCAATTTCAAAATAATCTTTTTCTTCATATTTGAAATTTTTTAAATATTCTAAAGATTTAATTTTCTTTCTATTCTCTTCAAGCTCTAAATAATATTTGTCACATTGGTTTTTTAAATCTGCTACAACCTTAATCTTTTTATTTAGCTCTTGATCATAACTTTTAAAAAATAATTCAAAAATATTTTTATAGTCATCTGACTTTACATTTTGTAAACCAAGTTTAATTTTTGTTTGAAATCGATCTTTTTGATCATTTAACCATTTTTCTAGTACTGAAATATTTTCAGAGCATGTTTGCAAAGCATTTAAAATCTGTATTTTTTCTGTCTCTAGCTTATTAACTTCTTGTTGTTTTTGTTCGTAAATTTGCTTATTCTTTTCTATTGATTGAATCTCTTGTTCTTGATTTTTAATCTGTTTTTCTAAATCTATAATTTGATTATTTATAGCATCTATATCAATTGTCTTAAATAAATTATTACATTCATCTTCGGTATATGTGATTTTAGACAGGTTTTTGAAATTAGAAATTTCTTTCTTTTTTTCAACAATAATGTTAATTTTACCTTGTTCTGTATTCAAATTAGCTAAAATGCTTGTACAATCTTTTTCGTTTTTTTCGAGAGCAGAAATATTACAAATCTTTTTTTCCAAATCTTCTTTTAATGTTGCGCATTTATTTTCTATTTCAAATTTTTTATCTCTAGCTTTTAACAAATATGACATTTCTGTGTCTATTACCTTACTTTTCGTAGCAATTTCTTTTTTTGCTTTTTTTAAATTTTCTAAAATCTTTGAATAACGCGTAGAAGAAAAAATTTCGTCAAATTTTTTTTTGATTGTTGCAGGTTCCGCTAAATACCACATTGTATCTTCTTGATGACAAAAAATAATATTTTCAAGAATACTAGTATTTATCTCCAAAATACTGCTTAAATCATCTTTATTTATTTTTCCACATGATGAGCGTAATGTATTATCAAAATCAATAATTTCTTTTGGATTGTTATTTACCCAAACATTAAATTCTAAAATTTTTTGTTCAGTCTTTTTTTGCTTTATGCTTGTTTGAATAATTTTTTGAATTACAATTTCTTTGTCATAAAAATTATGCAAATACAGTTTTATTTCAGCTTTGACTTCTGTATTATTAGCTAATCCACCATCGTAAATAAATGCACCTCCTTTTGAATTGGGTGGAAGAGTACCAGTTGTAATGTATTTAAGACATTCAATAAGTGTTGTTTTTCCCGTACCATTCTGCCCAACAATTAATGTTAATGGATGCTGAAAATCAATAGTTTGTGCTTTATTGGGATTATAAGAACGTACACCTTTAATTACTAATTTATGTAAAAAAGTCATTTATAAGGGTTTTAAGATTTATGCTACTTTTTTATCAAAAAAAATTATATAAAGTTTTAAATAAATTTAAAAATATTTTTGACATAACATTTATTAGCTATTAACTATAAATTCCAATTAATTGGAGATTTTCCGTTCTTTACTAAATACTCATTTGTCTTAGAAAAATGTTTACACCCAAAGAATTTATAAGCACTAAAAGGACTTGGATGTGCGGCTTCAAGTACTAAATGTTTGTGTTTATTTACATACTTACTTTTAGACCTAGCATAGTTTCCCCAAAAAATAAAAACAACGTTTTGACATGTTTCGTTAATTTTACTTAAAATTGCTTTGGTAAATATTTCCCAACCTAAATCGCTGTGTGAACCAGGTTTGTGTTGTTCGACAGTAAGTACATCATTTAAAAGTAAAACACCTTGTTTAGCCCATGCTTCCAGATTTCCATGTTTTGGAATTACAAAATCTAAAATGTCATTTTTTAACTCTTGAAAAATATTCTTTAAGCTAGGCGGTATTTTAACATTGTTGGGAACAGAAAAGGCTAAACCCATAGCTTGATTTAAGTTGTGATATGGATCTTGCCCTAAAATAACAACTTTTGTGTCTGCTAACGGAAAAAAATACGTAAAAGTAAATATATTTTCTACTTTAGGAAAAAACACCTTACCATGAAGTTTTGTACAAAGAGTTTCAAAATAATCATCTTTAAATTCTTTTTCTAAATCAGTAAACCAATCATGCGATATAAAATGTTTTATGTTGCATATTTTACATGTTTTAACAGATTGCTTAAGCCTACAAATATATCCCGTGCTATCAATTTTATTAACCAACAGTTCTAAATCGGTTGCTGCTTTAACTTCTTTCATTAAACCGTTGAGGGCAAAATAATTTTTTAAAAGTCACATCATCATTTGAGTATTCTTAAAAAATATGTGAAAATAACCAAAATTTAACAAAAAGTATAATATCGTTTAGTTGTCCAAAATCAATATTTTATTTTTGTATTCAAATGTTTATAAATTATTCTGTTTTCTTATCAATTTACATAAAATTCCACATTTTCAAATTTCAAGGTAAATTAAACAGTTGCAATTTTAATCAAAACAGACCACAAATTAAATTTGATACAAAGGATTAGTGACATTTTAGTGAACTTTACCATTTGTGTTTGTTTAATTTTTATAACTTTATGAAATAAATTAAAATAATTGGAGGAATATAATAATTATCAAATTTACTTAAATAAATAATAAATAATTTAATCTCAAATTATTTATAATTTAAGATTAACTAAGATCTATAATAACTTAAATATAATGAAAAAGTACATTATGTAAAAAACATCAACTGTCACATTATTTAATTAAAAAAAACGTTTTGTTTTACAAAAAAAAGCTAATAAAAAAGTATTTTACAATCATAAATAAACTCAAAATATTTACACGCTTTGTCAAAATTACTATAAACGATGTTAAAATTAAATATTGTAAAACATATTAAATTCTATATCATAAATATAACTTTATTTTTGCTTATTTTTGTAAAAAATTGACTTTTTACAAAATAATTAAAATTCTATATAACATTTAACCTATGGTAAAAAAATGAATTGAAACTATAAAAAGACAGTAATTGTACAAAAAGGTTTCTCTTTTTTAATTATTGAAAATCTAATTTAAATATTCTCCTTTAAGAGCAAAATTATTAAAATTATAACGGGCCCTTAAATGACTAAGACAAAAAAATTCCCAAAAGTAAAAATATTATTGTCACTTACATTTTTAATGGCATGTGTGATTAACACATTATTGGAATTTTACAGAGAAATCGTGATTATAACAAAACAAATTCCTTCGTCACTGTACTACATAAAGCTTTTCTTTTCACTGCCAATTATATGTCTTATGATGTCATATGTCCAAAAGGCTTTAAATGTGTACTCTATTCTTAGTATTGTGAATTTTATTATTTTTGGTTTTATTGGCATTTTTTTTCTAATTGGTTCTCTTTTAATTCCATTTGAATATAAAATCCAAAAAGGATCACAATGGGCACTAGATATTTTTTGTGATGGTAAGATGTCAGTTAGAAGCTTGATGGGCTTATCTCCTTTTTTATATATGTACAGTGAGTGGATAAGTACTTTATGTTACATCTTATCGGAGTTGTGGAGTACTCTAGTAGTTGGTTTTGCTTTATATGCGTTAGCCAATCATGCTTGTACAGAAGATGAAATGAAAGAAATTGTTCCTAATTTTTCCACAATCACCGCCATTTCAATGATTATTTCTGTAGCTTTTATTTATATAAAAGATGAATTAGCAAATATACTTCCTGCAGGTTTGCATGATAAAATTGACGGTAGTAGTTTGTTTTTTTTGATCTTGTCTTTTGTAACTACATTAATTTACTTTTTAAAAAGTTATATTCCTCTTAAAACTAAAGAAATAAAGGAAACTATAAATAAAGAAGAAGACAAAACGACATCCTCGTTTGATCTTTTACAATCCAAATTTTTAAGAAATATGTGTGCAGCGGCATTAATCTATGCTATTAATGCAGGATTTATTGATATGTCCTTAAAAAATTCTTTATCTACGGGAAGCAGAATTAATAATATGCCTCCGAAAGATTATTCTCAAAAATATTTAGTAACAACTTCCTTAACGATTAGTGCTGTATCATTATTTTATAACTTTGTAATCCGTGGAAATCGCATTGCATCAAGGATCTTTTATCTATCTATTGCCTCCCCTATTGCTGCTATATTTTTTACCGCTCTAATTTCAGGACTTTCTTTTTACAATTTGCGCACAGCTCCATCGGTCTTAAGAATAAATCTTGAAAATTGGTGTGCAACCATTGGATTTGCATTTTCTAAAATTACCAAATATGTTTTATTTGATTTAGCAAAAGAAATGCTTTCTATGAGGGTGCCTGTTAAATACAGGTATAAATTTAAAAGTTTTTATGATGGTGTATGTATCAAAATTGGTAAATCTATTATCTCTTTATATGGAACTTTTTTGACGTTTATAGAAATTCCAGATATTAGACAAGTATCATACGTGTCTTTTATATTTTTAATATTTGCAAATTTTTTGTGGATCAGGAGTGTCTGTTATTTAAGTAAAAAATATAATGAATCAATTGAACAAAATTCTGAGATAGATGTTGATTTTAATTAATTAAATAGTGATTTTATTAAAATTGTGATATCATAATATGTTTAAATAAAAAAAATATTTGTTAATGTTTTTGATTAACTACAAGAAAATTAAGTTGTTTAAATTCTAACAATTCTGTAGTTAATTAAATCAATATTTTTGTATTTAAAAAAATATTACCCCAGATTATGACAGAAGAGAAATCGGTTGGTATTCTAGGTATCGAGTATCAGTTGCCATGTAACAAGATGGATGAATCTGAGGTAGCTTTTGAAATAGGTTGGGACATAAACAAAATTAAAATAGGCTTGGGTATGCATGAGGTCGGAGTAGTTGGCTACAAAGAAGATGTTGTTAGTTTAGCACTTTCTGCTGTTGAAAATCTTTTAGTTAAATATAATGTAAATGTTAAAGATGTAGGAAAAATAGAAGTAGGATCAGAATGTCATTTTGATGGTGCTAAATCAATCAAAACTTATTTACTTCAGCTATTTAAAGACAATGATTCTATAAGTGGATGTGATTCAATTAATGCTTGTTATGGAGGGACAAATGCACTTTTAAATTGTTTGGCTTGGATGGAATCTTCGTTTTGTAAACATAAGTATGCTATCGTGGTCTGTACAGATATTTCTATGTATGATGATAAACCCATTATTCCTACATCAGGTGCAGGGGCTGTAGCAATGTTAGTAGGCAGGGATCCCGTGTATAAAGTATTACCTCACACTTTATTTACTTACAGTTCTAATGAAAAAGACTTTCTAAAACATAAATCCAGATTTTTTCCCTATGTTGAAGGTAAAGAATCAATAGAAGTGTATAAAAAAACATTTAAAAAGGTTTTTGATGGTTTAGTTGACGATTTCTCGCATAATATTTTTGATTACATTGCTTTCCATGCTCCTTATCCAAAACTTGTTAGTAAAATTTGTAATGAATACAATATACCCCAGGAAAAGGTAGAAGATTCTTTGTTAGCAGCAAGACATAATGGTAACACTTATACGGCATCTTTGTATTTTAGTTTAATTTCGCTTATATCGAGTAAAAAAATAAAAGTGAATGATGTTGTATGTTTATTTAGTTTTGGTTCTGGATGTGTAGGATCTATCTTTTGTATTCAAAAGGTTAAAGAAGGATGTGAAATTGATGATTTTAAGGAAAGACTTGATGCAAGAAAATCTATAACGTTTGAAAAATATAAGGACATTTTAGATAACATGAGTAAATATGTGATAAAGGATGTGGAGGATGAGAATATTAAAGGCTATGCAATTGCAAAGGAAGAAAATTATTTTAGAACTTATGAAAAATATTAAAATTAATTTATTGAAATGTTTTTGGAGAATAAGTTTGTGTCACAAATTGTGATTTATATAACGCAGGTAGAATCTCACATTTCGTTGTAGTTTAAAAACTAGTTGCATTTCATTTTTATTAAAGATAAAAATTACGACATTTATTTAAATTTGTACCATTCATTTAAATTTGTACAATTCATTTTGATTTGTAAAATATTTATAATATAAATTCTTAATATTTTTTTCGTTAAATGTTTTAGTTTAACAGCTCTAAGAAAAGGATAATTTAGTATGGACAAGAAAAAAAATGTTGAGCAAAGCGTAAAAGAGATTAATCTGAGAATTAAAGAAAACATTAATGGTATTTTGTAAAGAAGTAATCTAAAAACTTTATAACTAAGAACGCTCTAAGAATCTGACGAGCCGACATTTCTCCAAAAAAAATCAATAAATAAATTATTACGTTATAATGTTACAGTTTAGCGTATTGATAAAACATCGAATTTATCTTATTCTAAATTCATAATCTTGACAATAAAAAGTCAGCAAAATGTTTTTTAATTTATTTGTAAAAAAGAGCTAAATAAATATTTCCATAATTCTGTTCCCCCATGATTTTAGAGCAACTTAAAAAAATTAAAAAAACATCCTCTTTTTCCAAAAAATACTCAAACTCAGAAGACTTGGATTTAGAATCACTTTTAGATCTTATTCCTGATTGTATAAAAAACACAAAATATCTTTCATCTTCTTCTTTACACTTCGATCGTCTTCGTTTAACGACGATTGAAGAATTGAAATTTAACAAAAAATTTAAGAGCTGGTTAATGTCATTAGTAATCTATGGACATAAAGAAGAATTTGGTTTTTTATTAGATTTTTTGATTAGAAAATATCATGTTTATAAATATAATCAAAAAGAACTTATTTTTATTACATTGCCTTATCCTAAATATTACACTAATATTCTTAGTAAATTTGATTTCTTAAGGAGTCAAAATTCATTTAGTACTCAGTTTTATGCTGAATGCTGTGCTAAATATATCGATTTTTTTTATATGGTTGTTGATTATTTTGATTTCTATGAACATTTAAAAGATTTTTTAAATGAACTAATCGAACATTTTTTGATAAAAAATTTAAATTTTGTGCATAAATATGAAGGACCATTAAATGATATTATTGAAAAAATTAACAATGATGAAAATCAGTTAGTTGTAAAAATTAAATCGGCTTTAGAAGGTAAATTAACTTTTAGTAAGAAACTTATTACAGATGTTGATGTTTTAATGACCATTGATACAAATACTACTTGTTTTAAACAGAATTCAAGTAGGGAACTTTTAAAAAATTTACAAAAATTAGAAGATTATTTTTGTTGGTTAAAAAACAACAAACTTGAAGATATAAATTTTACACGGGCAGAATATGAAATTTTGCATTTTATTTTTTTTAATAATGAAGATTTTTTTTTAGAAGATGACTTTTCATTTTACAAAGATCTAGCTGAAAAAATTGAGCCTAAAGAAAGATTATATAAAATTTTATATCCTAAATTCAAAGAAGAAATTAAAAATATTAGCAGGCAGATTTATAACTTTTTTGATAAAGAAACCATGATGTGTATTTTAAATGAATTTAATTATAAAGATTTACACATTAAAGATAAAGATATTTTAATTATATGTTTAAATTTTATTACTTTTGAACCGAATGTTTTTTGTGAAGTAATACTTAGCATCCAAGAACTAGAAGAATTATGTAAACAAAATTATAATAAGATTTTTATGACAAATCTTAAATATTATTGTGAATTTCATAATTTGTATGTTGATTATCTTTTTAAGGAACAGAATGTTTATAAGTCTCTTGCAGAATTTGCAATTGAGGATTGTATTGACATTGATTTAATTCTTTTTCATTTTAATAAAGATAATAATATTATTGAAAGAATTAACAATTTTTCTGTTTTAAAAGAGTTGTGCGATAAATTGGGATACGAATCGGTTTTAAAGAATCGCAATTTAGAATTTATTTTAAAATTTTGTAAATTTTTTAATTTTAATCTTAATTTTTGTAGTTATATGCTTAATAGATTTGAAGTAGAAGATATTATACCTGTTTTAAAAGATAATGCACAATTTTTAATACATTTTTTGGATAAACCATATTATAAAAAGCTGAAAATTATTATTAATGAGTTTTGTGCTACAGAATCTAAATGCAAATATATTATAAACACAATTTTAAATGATATAAAATTAATTCAAAACAACTTAGATTTAATTTATCTGTACAAACCAGAATATGAATTTATAAATAACTTTAAAGATCAAATTCTTGATAGTTGTTTTTCTAATTTAGATATTATGGATTATTTAATTTCTTTTACTGATTATGACGATATAAGAATTATAAACAAGGTTAGTTTAGATTTTATTAAACAACAAAAAAAATCTATTCTTGTCCTATTTAAGAAATACGGAAATGTAATGATTCCATTTATTGATGATTTTATTAAGTTGTTTGATTACACATCTTTCAAAAAAGACTTATCACTAATAAATATAAGTCATAATATACTTATTAAAAGTATATGTAAACATAATAAAATGACGGATTATGATTACTTGTTAGTATATTTGTTAAAAACGTACAAAGATATTAACATTGAATTGTTTCCAGGCCCTGAAAATCTTAGCCATAATTTGATTTATAATATAATTAAGTATAAATTTGTTAATGAGATAAACTTTGATTGCACAAATTTACTAGAATATATTTATCTTAATAACTTAATTTTGTTTATGAAACTAACAAAATTCTTTACAATTGATTACAAAAATATTTATTTCAATAAATTGCTTTATGCAAAAAAATACGAAATGATTAATAAACATTTTGTTCATTTTAATTTGGATAGTGAAGATATTCTATATACATTTTTATCTGACTATTTTAGTGGTGAAGATATTGCAAATGAATTTAGTATTGTTAGTAATAATAGTAAAGACATAAAAAAATTAACTAAATCTATTTTGTTCTTTTTAGATAGTAGCACAATTAGAGCGCTTACTTTGATTTCTAAATGTCTTGATAATCATAAGAATTACGAATCGTGTCATAAAGATATTTACGAATCAATACTTTTATTTTTAGACAGTAGAGACGAAGAAATTCGAAGTTTAAGTCGATTGATATATGATAAATTAATAATTAAATAATTTTAATAATAAATGAATCCTGTTTGATAATCTAAAATTTTTATGTTTATATGTAAAATACTTTCATATATTAATTTAATGTAGTATTCATTTATAGTTTCTTTCATTTTTGTATCATCAAAATATATGTTATGTTTCTCTTTTATGCCAATTTTCATTACATTAAAATATTTTTTATCTTCATAGATTAAACATTTACAAGTGTAGAAAAGTTTTATTTCATAAATTTTTCCTTCATATTGGAAAATATATACACTATTAGAATTAAAATAAGTGGCAAGATAAAAAAAAATAAGTTTTTTATGATTTACACCTTGTAAATTATTTAACCATATTTTTTTTACATGCGTCGGTTCTTGTACCTGACAACAAATAGGTAGATCACAAGAGTTTATTAGAATAAAAAATGATGATAAAAGTATACCATTAGGCCTAACTTTTATTCTAAGATTTTTAACATTTGCAAATTCGTTATCATGACATGACCAGCAGTCAATAAGTTCATGCCAATTTTCAGAAGGCAAAAGATTGAGACTAGAGTACTGAATATTTATTCCATGTTTACATTTAAATTCTAGCATGGAATTATCACTATCTGATAAATTAATAGTATTACATAAGTCTTTTACTGCATAAATATTAATAGAATCAATAATTTCATGTGATACTATTTTATCTTTATAATGTCTTATATTAGTATTATCATCTTTTTGTAGATAAATGTATCCATCATTATTAGACAAAATCTCAATTATCATCACAATGGGTAAAAAATTTACTAAAATCTTTTCTTAGCAATAATGCTTCTTCTGCCATTTCTTCAAATGTTCTATCACTTCTTATAATATCTAGTGCACCCTTAGCATAAATAAGGTCATTATCTTCTAGATCATTTTTATTTCTAGGTACAATATGTATATGTACATGTGGGACACTTTGTCCTGCTTCTTTACCATCTTGGCATGAAACAGTAAAAGATGTGCCATATAAAGATAGAGATTTTAGTGAAAGACGAACACATTCAAAAAGATCTATATATTCTTCTTTAGATAAATCAGAAAGAAATTGTTTTTGAGATATTGGTGATACAAGAATATGATAAGGAAGAAATGGACGTAAATTTGTAAATATAAAACTATATTTAGTTTTAACTATTATATGTTCTTCAGGGATATAGTTTGAGCCAAATTTCATAAATGGGGTAATTTTTTTTGTATATAAATTTGTCTACTTTCGAAATATAATTGTAACAAACTTTTAAATATAAAGAATAATTTAAATATGAATATACATCAGAGGATAAATACTCTTTTTATTTATCATGTTTAATATTTCTAATTATTCTTGTCCTAAATACTTCACTTACAATCAATATCGGCTGTGTTTAAATATTAATAATTTTTTACCATATAATGTTATAGCTAAAAATAAAGAAAAAAAAATATTATTTTTAATTATAAATCACGTTTAGCAACTTTGCATAGTCATAAATTAGTATTCTTTAGTATTTATAAAAACAGTAAAACCGATTCTTTAAAAATAACTTAAAACTTAAAAAAAAATCTTTAACGATTGTTAGCTTATGTTTTAATTCAATATAAATTTTATGAACAAAATAATATAATTTTACTGTGGAACTTAATTTTTAGAAATTTATACTGCATATAAAATAGTACTTGGGCGCTACCGAGGATCGAACTCGGGTCTCATGCTCCCGAAGCACGCATCTTGCCACTGGACTATAGCACCAATTCTCGGGTTAATAAAAATTTCGTGTTACAAAATTTACTTTTAACGACTTTTTTAAATTGAGTAAAAAGCTTTAAAAAAAGTAAGATTAAAATAATTCTTTAAAGTACATATAACCTGGTTATACTCCTCTTTATGGGTAATAACTTGTTTTCTTTATTTTAAAAAGTTTAAAAAGTGAAGCGACGAATTTATAGAAAACTACGTTTAATTGAGCAAAGAATATAAAGTCAGTAAATAAAAAAAATAAACCTTTTAAAAAATTAAAATATTTGCTGTTTTTTTATATCAAAAATAGTTAAATCTACATGCGTGTCTTTAAAAATTTATTGTCATCTAGTTTTATTAAAAATAACCCTTTTTTCCATTTAATCAACATATTTAAATGAGTTTGTATACTTAACTCCACAACTTGATAAACATTTTGATACAATTTCTGTACACAAATCTCTTCTTCTAAGTTTTTCATTCGCTTGTTGAAAGTTACTAGTGTGTTGTATGTCTAAAGTAAGTGATAAATTACCTTCTGCAATCTCAAATTTTCTAATAATCACTTCGCCAGTAAAATTTTTCTTTTCTTCTGAAAGTGCTTTTTTTAATTTATCTCTAAATTTAATTGCATCCTTAAATTTTGTAGATCTGTCTATAAGAAGTGTCAGTGATTCTGACTGTTTTTTACTTCTTCTCATGTTACAAATTGTTTTTGAAAACAAAACAGGTGTAGGAATGTACACAGTTTTACCGTTTAAGTCTATAAATGTAGAAGCAAGGACATCTGTTTTGTTAACAAGATACTCCTGGCCGTCTATAATAACTCTATCGCCGACATCATAAGGATGTTTTACTAGTAGAAATACAAAGCAGTTGTAGATCTCTTTAATGGTATCACTAAAAATCCAACTGAATGTAAAAAATATAGGGCCTATAGAAGCTAAATATATTTGATATGGTATACCAAACAAAAAGAGAAGAATAAGAAAACAGCCATAAGTACCTGCTGTTGTAAGAATTAAATCCAACTTATTAAAAATACTATCTCTATCTTGTAGTGTCCTCAACATATCTGATCTCTCTTGTTGCAAATGTATCGCTGCGTCTTGCATGCGCTCAAATTTTATAGGATCCGCCTTTTCGTTTTCAATTTTTTTGTCTGCTAAATATTCGTACACCTCTTCAGGATTGTCAGGAAAGTACTCTTTAATGTCTTCGAAAGAAAGCGTTTGTATCTCAAAATATGCAAATATCGATTCCACTAGATTTATGGCATCTTCCCTGGAACTAAGTTTTATGTCGTTATGTTTTAAATAAAACCCTGGATCAAAATCACTAACCATTGAATCTGCTACCTTTTTTCTACCATCTTTGTCAGTTTTAGAGATAGTAACTAACTTTTTAAACACAAACGTTTTATAATTAATATCCCAAATTCTATCTCGATAATCTCTTCTTCTAATTTCAGATGTACAGTATGTGAGACAGAACTTAATTACAAAAAGAACAAACATCCAAATACTAACCCAAATTACAAATGTCACGAATATAAATGCCTTATCAGTGCTACCTACAGCCCATTGATATTTATGGAATAAAAAATTATGAGCTTGAAAGATTAACCAGAATATTAGCGAATTTGTCCAATAATAACTAGTAGCTCTAATGATTTGTAAGATTTGTACAGTAAATTCTGTAACTGACATATTAAATAAATCCAATATAAATAGACAAATATACAAAATGTTATCAGAAATAAAATAGACAATAACATACAAAATATATACACATGTCAAAAATACATAAAATTGTACAAAATTACTTATTTGATCTTTTTGTACACCTACATTTAGAATATCTTTTAGTACATTAATTCCCCGTGTCTTACCCTTAATTAAAAATAATAAACCTACTGGAAACACCATAAAGAGTATAATAACTGACAGACATTCGCCAAGAACACGCAATGTAACAGGAACAGATTGAAGTTGTGCATCTAAATATGCATTAAGATTAAACCATCCAAATTCTACTTCTTCTATCACATTTTTTTTAGTAAATGCTCTAACTTCATCTTCTGGTTCGTCAACCACTTGTATCGGATTGCTTGCTATGATGTCACTGACTATTTCTTGTTTTTTTGTGGCCTCTGGTGTTAATGGAAGTTGTGATTGATCAATATTTTCTTCGTTTTCTTTTACTTCATTATTCTCTTCTTTATTTTCTTCATTCTTTTTTTCTTCATTATCCTTTACATTTTCATCTACTTTATCCGACATGTTTTTCTGTCATCTAATATAAATTTATAAAATTAAGTAACCAGTAGTTTTACAGCTAAAAACGTGTTTCAAAAAAAAAATAAAAAAATATTTAATTAATAATCATCACCTTTTGTTAGAACTTCTTTGCATCCTTCAGTTAAATATAACGTATGTTCAAATTGTGCGACATATGATCCTTTAATATCATTTAAAGGGGGATATGAAATCAACAGATTTCTCTGCGCCAGAAGTTTAATGTACATTTGAGATGGTCCGTCTATTAAGTTAAAATAATCGATATGCTTAGGACTAAAAGGAAGTGTACCCAATTTATTTTTTACAAAATTATAAATTTTTATACAGTTAAGATTCTTTAGTACAGCACTCTTTTTATTATTTAAAACGTAATGCGTACACGGAGAACTATCCTTAATATGACCACTTCCAGTAGTAGCAAAGGTTTCTACTGCATAAAATGTATCCTCTCGTATTTTTGTTGAATCGAGATTATCATAGCACGGAATCGATAACCCAGCATGAATAACATATTGACCTATAGAATGTCCATGTAAATCAAAAACCGGTTTAACGGGAAATGTCTTACCTTTTATTGTTACTTCAAAACTTTTCATAACCTCATAAATATCACGACCAATATCACACAACCTTACATCTACACCCAAAGCTTTAATTCCAGCATTTGTGGCTTCTTTAGAAGCTAAAAGCAAATTTTCGTACTCGGGATTGAATGCAACAGTAAATGCGGAATCCATAATACGTCCATTAGAATGGGTTCCAAAATCAATCTTAAGAATGTCATCAACCCCTAAACAAATATTGTCTCCATTGTTAACTGTGAAATGTGCGGCACAGTCGTTAATAGACATTCCAGCAGGAAATCCAATTCCATTATTTCTTTCACCGTTGAGTAAAATTCGTGTATTTTCTTCAATAATATTTACTATGTCAACTATCGGCATTCCAGGTTTAATCGCGTTTTGTACTTTATAACGTACACGCCTATGTGCCTCTGCTGCTCTTCTAGCATCTCGTAAAATGTCAAAATCAAGATCGTTGTCTACTATTTCATTATTTTTATTAAATAAAATATTTTTACGGTATTGGTCAGACTTCTCTAAAAACTCTATCGGTTTTTCTTCTACCGAATTTATCTGTAGCAATTTCATTAAAGAAGGGTTTTAAAATATAAAAGTGTTATACAATTCTCATAATATCTTGTTAGTTTAATAAAATCTTTTGCACTTAAAATGGCAATTTTAACGCACTGTGTTCTACTACTACTGTTAAAAAACGGAATTATAAAACTATAACTACTTTACAAAAGAATAAATTATTTTTCAAAATTTTTTTTATAATATTAATTGACAGTTTGTACAAATTGTTTTAAATCAAAACATTTTCATCAAAATTTGTTTATTTTAAAAGGCAATTTCATTAAAATTTATTTATTTTTAATGTAATTAAAATAAATTAAAGCATTAAAACGCTCTACCGTTTTTAACTTATAAAATTTTGTAGAAGACATATACAAAAAATATATTATTTATAAATTTTTAGTAATATTCTTTTCAACACGTCCCAATTTGCATTCACTGACCTTTGCACCAAATCTTAACGTACTGATAGTTTCATTTCGCTGATTAACACCACTATTTATGTTTAAAATCATAACAACACGACTTTTTCCTGTAAAATATTCTTGTAATTGATGTGTTAATTTAGAATTTCTATATGGAATATGAGAGTCTTTTCTAAGAATAGCCATAAAAACATTTCCTAGCGAGCTTAGACTTTTATTAATATTTACAGTTTCTTTAAGTCTCATTCCTTCTACCTGTGATTGGTTTATCCTTTCAGAACCTGCAAGATCAATAAAGCATAATGTACCTACACGCGTTTCATTATTAACCTTGGTTTCAATGTGTAAAGTAAAAATCAAATGGCTTCTACTTGATTGTAAATTACAATTTGTTTTCTCGGTTCGTCTAGTTGACAGTGTTTTTGTAATTAAATCGTAAGCTTCTTCTAAAGATGTTAAATTTATAGTTTTACCAGAAAAATGATTGTTTTTCATATTTAAGTCAATTACTTCTTCATTATAAATTTCTATACAAGAATATTCTAATTTAAAATTATTATTTACATCTTTTTCTAGTTGGGTCTTTACACTAAATAAAGTATTCAGGGTTTTATAAATTATTCCTGGTTGTGTTTCTGTACCAATCATTGTATATGTTTTTCCACTACCTGTTTGACCGTATACAAAAATGCATATTTTATAACCATCACAAGCACTTTCAATGATATTAAGTAATTCATTATAAACTTCTTGTTGTGAATCATCTGGTGTAAAAACCCTATCATATTCAAAATTATGTGTCCTATTGAGATGTAAAATACTAATTTTATTGTTTTGTATTTCAATATTTGATAATTCTCCGGTATGTCGTATCCTTAAAAATACTCTTATTGCGCCTTTAAGATCAATTATTTCATTTTGTAAAGATTTAACTTTAGAATTCAACAATAAGGTTTCAAATTGCGCATCTTGAAGTTTACTTTCAAGATGCTCTATTCTTGCTTGTAACTCACCGTCTAAACTTTCAATTTTATTTACAACTAGTGGCATATTTTCGTTTGTTTCTAAAGTTAAAATGTGTGTTTTGAGTTGTGCAATTTCTTCAAGTAATTTAATTTTTTCTTCATCTTGTTCTTTTGGTCTTTTATTGGCAGCTTCATACAGAAAATCAAAATCTTCTTGTAAGTTTGTTAATGTATCATTAATTATATTTAGATATGCATCTATATTGTCATTCGACATTCTAAGGGTGGATTTTAAAAATCTTTATAGATTATATTTATGCTATTTAAATAACTAGCTGTCACATTTGCGCATACTTCAGCTATAATTTTCAAAAAATTAAATAAAATATTATAGTTTTTTTAAAGCAGTTAAAAAACATTCGGACTCAACTAATAATATTAATACAAATAAAATATAAGATTTTTAAATGCGTATTGATTAATAAATTGTAATAGTTTTTTAAATTGTTACTCTACGCAATCATTTACAGGTTATTTGAGTTCAAAAAATGTTCTTTTCATCGTCATTCAACATTGTGCTTCAAAATTTCCAATCTTAGTCTAAAAGACTTCTAATTTTATCTTTTTTTTCAAATATTTCGCTCTAAGACTTTCTTCAATATAATTTATATTGTAATTAATGTTTTTATGACTGAAGTAGCTTCTTATAACATTTTAATTTTTTTCTCAAATTAAATCTTTTCACTTGTTTTACTTCTATACATTTAGTTTCTCCTATACTTATTAAAACTTTTTTTCTTCAGAGAATTCCTTGCTTAGCAAGTTCTATTTGTGTTGATTTTTTATTGGATAAACATTATTAAATATTTCTTAACCCGTATTGCGTTTTATATTTAATTGTCAGTATCTGTTACTTATTCTCCTTTTTTTCTATTCTTTATTATTAGATGTGTCAGCCGTGCATTTTAAAGCTTTTGTGCACTTCCGACATGTTCTCGGACATTTTGCAACATATTCTCCTACAAAAGTGTATATGTATTTCAATAAATCTTTATCCACGCAGTCTCTTGGATTTTAAAGTTCGTGTGCAATCAAAGACAACTCTTAATTTTGCCAGGCTCATTTTATTTAAAAACACTTTTACTTAAGATAACATTAATTGTTTTGAAAATTGCATCTTCAAAATTTTCAGACTTTTTTTAATCTTTTAGTTGAGATTTTATTATTTACATGTATAATCAAAAATTTTATTTCCAAAAACGTCCGTTAAAAATTCTCTTTCTCTCTTAATTAAATTATTCGTTAAAATTTCTGTTTATTTTTTTATAATATTCCATTTGCTATCGCACTACATTCTTCAAATTCTCGTAACTATTTTTAAATTTTTAATTTAATAGCTTTAATGAAGCAGAATTTGTCTAATGCAATTAAAAAAGCAAAACATTATTTTTTGTACTTAAAAATTTTTAGGTTGAAAAAAAGGTTTAAATTTTATATATACTTGATTTTTAAGCGAAGAAAAAATAAACAAACTTGCAAAAAAATCAGGTATAAAGCCCATTAAATCAAGTACAAACATCTTTACTTTTTTACATATAATTAATGTTTTAAATACCAATTAGTGCTTTTTCAATATATGATAACATTAATACCCCCTCTTTTAGTTTCCTTTCTGTTAATTTATTTTTTAAATCGTCTTCTAAAAGGCTGTTCAAACTTGTATCGAAATTTCGGATAAATCTTAAAAAAAAATTAACAAGCCCGACGTCTAATTTTTTGTATAAAACCAATCCCTCCATGATTGTTGTAACTGCATTTACGTATGTTTCTTTAGTATGACGAATAGAGAAAAGAAAATCAAGTTTTTCTTGGAATTTATTAAGAATCTGGAGTATAGAGTCTTCAGATTCTTGGGAAGAGATAACCGTAGATGATTCTTTTGAAAACTCATGAAAAACATCACGATAATACTTTTCCAATACTTTTTTTGGTATTTTAAAGATATAATAGTAAGCTTTAGTCATAAATACGAAATCTTCTTTGTTATTCAAAGATGTATCAAATATTTTTGCGTATTCTTTAAATGCAACATCGATGTCAAATTGAGCTAATACAGTATCTTTTAAGGATATCTTAGTTGATGCACACGAATGTGATCTAAAAATGCATGTGTATTTAAGAATTGTAAATATAAAAATTGTTGTTAATACTGAACATATTGATAAAATATATAAACTCTTTTTTGATAACATTAATGGGGATAAAATATATTCTTTAATTTTTTATAATTTTATTTGCAATTTTTTTAAATGAAAATTTAATTTACAACTTTTTTAATAAAATTTAATTTTAATCAAAAAACAAAAATTTTAAATAACTAAGCTGCATATGCAATCACAAAAGGATTTAATGTACAAGATAGACACCTTGTGTCATAATATTAAATTTTTATCAATTATGATGAAATATTGATTTTGGGCGCTTAAAACCCTAACAATGTTAATTATTAATATTTTGTGAAATTAAATTAGATATTGTTATTAATATTTAAAAACCACTTTATTGTGTTAATTGTTTACTTCTCATGTATATAAACTTTATAAATAATGAATATAAGAGACTATTAATATAATTTGTTTTAAATACACAGTTGAAAAAAGTTATGCATATAAAATGTATAATTTAAAAAATGACATATTTAATTTTAGGTGGGTTAATAAAAACTATATTAAACAATGATTAATTTGTTATTAATATGACTAGAGTCATATACACAAAAATGCATCAAAATCGCGTCATGTAAAAGATTTATCGTTTTAAAAATTTAAACTTAAATTTTAATATAAATTTATTAAATTTTTAGTTATGAACGTATACATTAATTTTATATACAAAATATAGAACAAAGTAGGTGTTTATTAGACAAATAAAGCTTTTAAAATTTATAAAATACAATAAAATTTGGTATTATTTACCACATGTCAATTATTTTGATCTATTTTGTTATAAAAAAATATTAATTTTTATTAATTCAAATTACAGAAGAATAAATTTATGATTTACAATTTCTTAATGCTGTTAAAACACAAATATGATTTCTCTTATTTCAATCATATGTTAATTTTTTAGGTCTTTATGTTGAAATATTTAAATTGCTTTCTTTTACTATTAAATCTACAATAGCATATTTTTTACAAAAAGAAATTAATTACAACTTTAAAAAAGATATATATTGATATGTGCATAGAGTTTACTTTAATATTGTTGCTTTTAAATAAAAAGCAAACTTTTACAAAATTTAAAAAACAGGTTTACAATAAACAAATTATCAGATTCAAACTTTTTTTTAAATATTAAGCTTACAATGTCTCATTGATAAACAGGTGTTTAAACTTATGAAAGCTTTCTATTTTTTTTTAAATGTATGTACATTTGTGTTCAGGTTTTTACCTTTTTTAAATTCAAAAATTGCTATTTTTACCTAAATAAAAATTTTGCATGGTACCTTTTTCGATTAAAGACGTCTTATTAAAACTTTAACATATTTTCATAGAATTTTTCATGGATAGTAAAAAAATTATCAATTAATGTTACCACGTTTTTTTGGCTGACATTAATTTTTTATAGTTAAATAATAATATAAATCTTTGATTTTAACAAATGTTTTTAGGTAATTATGACATTTATCAATCAATAAAATCATTTGATATGTCATTTATATTAACTAGGCTAATTAAATTTATCAATAAATTGTTTTTCTTAGAATGTATGGTATTGTTGTCAGTAATTATTTTAAACAATAATTTCTGTTTCTTAAATCGATTTAAAAGGTTAATGAAATTTATCCTTAAATGTTTTATAAAAGATATATTGCTTATTGTATATTTGTATTACTTTTTGTCTTAATATTCTTAGTACTGATAATGCAAAAGCGGAACACTAAGCCAAAAACGTTAGCTAAAAGTTCTAAAGAAAAAGAAAAAATGATCGAATGTGTGAATGTCCATTCTCTCTACAATAATCTTGTAGAAAAGTACTCACAATTAAAATCTATTAATAAGGAAGATTTTATTTTAACTCTTTACTCTTTAAAATATATTGCTTTTATTCCAAAAAAAGATTTATTATGTTTTTTTGATCATGTTTATTATTATTATTCTTGTGTAAAGGACCAATTAGAAGAAACTTCTGAAAGATTCAACAGGAAATTTGTTGTTCTATATATATAGTTGAATCTGTTTTGATGTGTGTTAATAAGCTTAAGAGTGAATTTTTAAGTGGTTTTGAAGACCTTGATTATTTTTACGGTTTGTACTTTAAGTATTTATTAAAACATGCAAGTGATAATTACAAGATTGTTTTTGATGAAAGGTTTGGTGGATTTAATGAAAAATCTAATGATGCTTTTAGCGAATTGCCTGAATTAACAAAGCTTTTTCCTAAAGACAAAGAAATGGAAAAAATACTTGAAAAGAAATATATAATTAATTTAAATGCTCATTAATATTCTACTTTTGAGTATGTATTTTTATCCCTGTGGAATGAAAAGGTGTCTAATTAACATAACACGCCCGTAGATACGCTTCAATAATGTAAATAAAATATTATTTATAAACTGTGATTTATTTTTAGTAGAGGTATCGGTAGAAATGGTTAATAGTATTAAATTTTTAAGGTTCATATATTTTTGATGTCAATTTCTTATTAAATTGTTAAATGAAGCAGCTTCTTTAAAAACTGTGTTATTAATCGTGCTACACTTGCAGAACGCTAAAAAAATTTTTGAACAAATCAAATAGCCAAATTGTGTGATACGAGATATCACACTTATGTTTATTCTTTAATTTAATTTGTTTTTATTTAACTTGTATCCATAATAATATTAAATTGTTTATAGATTAATTCTTTTTAGAGAAACTTCAGTTCATCAGATTTATTTAAGCACTTACAATTTTTTTAAATTAATTATACATCAAAATCTTTTAATTATTAAATTCTCAGCTAATCTTTTGTACCCTTTTGCTACATTTTTTATTATGCTAAATTCTTCTATTAGAAAACTCCCCTTTCCTCAATCTCAACACAGCGGCATTATCAGCGCTAGCATGCCACAAGGGCCTCGCTTAGTAGGAAGATGTATTAATCCTTGTAAGGATTCTACCGAGATCCGACAACTGGTAGTGCGCTACTAGACCGGGGTTTGCTAGGTCTCGTGGTCGGATAAGGCGGCATGCGTCCTTCTAATGACCGTGATGGACTCTCACCATTCCACGAGAAATTCTAAAACTTCATTAGCTTGCTACGCCCTTCCCAGGCGGGCCTTCAAATGTAATTTTTTATTAAAAGTCTCCGAATACGACCTGTAAATGTTTTCACAGCTACGGCAATTGTCGTACCGACCCAAAGATGTCATGCCTCATCTACATCTTAAAGGACATTTACAATCCTTAGTCGATGCCTACTGAAAAGGTTACGATACGACTTTACCAACGAATATTTCGTGACAATTGTTGTGTCAACGCTAGGTTATTATCTAGCGAATTCGCATTGCTGGAATTTGAACCCATACTCCCGGGCATCAGGACAAGACATAAGCTTGTACCTTTACAAAAAGACTAGCTTACTATATCTTGTTTAAACAAGTTCCTTATTTTTTATATGCTTTCTCTTTTTTAGATGTATTTTTTATTCTTAAAATGTGCTTAATTGTTATAAATTTAAAAATTGTACTTTTTTTAATATTGAATAGAATTTTGTATGACACCCTCTCACGCTTAAAAAATTTAATTACAGCCTTTAAAAATGTCTTGTGCATAAAATAATAAAATTTGCAAAAATATTACCACTTTTAAAAAAAATGAAAAAAAGCAAATTTTAAAAAAAAGAAGCGTAAAAAAATTGATATTTGGATTCAAACTTTATATATATTGATGTATAGCCTACGCTATCCTATTTAAAACGAGACTAAATTATGATGTATGCTTTGTCCTATGGCAATTGTAAGCTATGTCTTTAAGTGTTGTGTATGCACTGTTTTAATTTAAAAATTACTTTTTTTTATTTATAAATTTAAATTTGCAATAGCACATATATTACATTTTGAATAATTGAATAAATAAGAAAACTCCACAAAAAAATTGTATTATGTATAAAATAGTAAACTTTACAATATTGTTACTTTTTCTTGATAAAATTTAAAAGAATTTTACTAAATTTCTAATAAAGAAAGGTTTAACAATAAATAAAAATTCAGATTAAATTTTTATGCGTATTAATGATTATTTTTTCATAAAATTTTTCTATTCATTTTTTAACCTATGCAAACAAATTCATAATAAATTTATTCTTTGCCCATATGAAATGTACTGCTTGTCAATTAGATATAGTTGAAAATAAAAAAGAGCATTATAAATCAGATTTACATAAACTTAATGTGCAGAGACAAATGTATCATATTCCACCAATTAGTCTGCATGAATTCGAACTAGAAGGCACTAGTTCTGATATTTCTTTAGATATTGGTGTTAACAATGTTGAACAACATAAAGTAAGTAAAAAGAAATCTGAAAAAAAAAATAAATTACGGAAAGCTTTAGAAATTTGTTTATTTTGTGAAAAAGAAGAAACATTTGAACACTATTTAGAACATGATTTTAAAGAATTAGAAGCACAGTATCTTCTTAATAAGACGTGTTATGTATGTAATGAAGGATTTACAACTAAATCGGGTCTTAAAGAGCATCTTGAGACTGATAACCATCGTACTGCCTTTATTATAGGAAGTAATTTAGTATTAGAAAATGGTAAAGTAATTTTTAATAGAAATAGAAGTGTAGAAGGTGGGCAAATTGTACAGTTTTCTAATCGAAATCATCAAATAATAAATTTTACGCCTAAAAAAGAACATTTTAAAGATAAAAATTATGAAGAAAAAAATAAACTTAAAATAAGCATGAATATGAATTCACAAAAACATTTTAGACCTGATTGGATGCAATAACACTTTCTATTAAATATTATAATACATCTATAATTTAATAAAAAATATTTATTTTTTTAAAAAATAGTAGCCTTCCGTAAAATCAAAAGGTTTTGTAACTTTTTTGTCAGTCTCAATTTCGTTTTCGTCTTCCACTTCGTATTTAATTTCAGGTACATGTTTTTTATCCATAAGCTCTTTCCAAAAATCATGTGCACTATTTATTACTTCCAGTGCAAAATATTTATCCATAAAGTCCCCATGTAGTCCAAATTCATTTTCTGGTTTTCCATCAGGCACTTTGTAATTTTTAAGCCAATATATCGTATTTTCAATATATTTGGGAAAATACTCTTCAATGTCTTTTTTTGTGTTAATTTTTTCTGAAAGAGGATCTTTAATATCTATTACCATTATTTTCCAATCACATTCACCATCATCAACCATAGCCAAGCATCCTAATATTTTACCTTGATAAACTTCTCCTATTTCTTTTCTTATTGAACTGATGTCTAAAACATCTAAAGGATCGTTGTCTCCTTTCTGAAATGTGTACCCACATTCAACGTCCTTGTCTTCCCATGTTTGTGGTATGGCACCGTAGTTCCACATATATCCATTAAAAGGGAAAATATTTTTAACAAATCTTACTTTTCCTTTTTTAATATCTTGTTTTATTGGATTTAAACTTACTCCTTTGTTTATTTCAAATTTACCATTTTCAAATCTAGGTATTTCATTTACAATTGTAACAACATCCTCTGATGGATGTTGATGGATATCAATATAATGGAATGGAGATATTCTTTTATTGTTATGAGTGATGTAAACAGTGTAATCTTTAGAGTACTTTTCACCAATAGTTTGTGTAGAGTATTCTTTCATTTAGAGGGGCTAAATATTAAAAATTAAAATTAACACTAAAGCAGACATTTAATTGCATTTATTTTTCATATAACATTTTTATTAGGACAGAAAGGCACGTTTATAATTTTTAAAATTTATAATTTTTTTTATAAAAAAGCGTTGTACGGATTGATAACACTATTATAAACTAAAAGTAAAGATTAACTATAATATACTGGAATGGAGCATCAGTTATTAAACAAATTTTTGTTACTCAAGTATGATACATTTGACACATTTATAACGTTATTTTAGGTACAGTTATGTTGTTTAGTAATAAAAACAACGAAAATTTAAATATCTACACTTCAAGGTTTACACTTGTTATGCAAAATTTAAAATTTTATTTTTTACCCATAAAATGGAGTCTGTAAAAAAAGAAAGAAAAAGAGTGATTCCTAAACCGGATATAGTACCACAGGATATTATAAAAAATATACATACATCAGAAAAAGCAATGAGGAATGTAGAAATGTTTAATACTCTTGTATTAATAGTTGATAAAAAATACAACAAGAGACAGATTAGAAATGCTATTACTAAGTTATATGGATGTCCTTGTATAAAAGTTAATACACTTATTGACTTTAAGGGCAGAAAGAAGGCCTACGCTAAGTTTAAAAATGATGGGGATGCTATAAAGATTGCTGGCCAATCTGGTGCTATCTAATTAAATTTTCTATTTATTTTTATAAAATTTTGTCTTATACAATATTTTTGCTTATAAAACTTTCATAAGTTTTTTATAAAAGTAAACTAATTAAAAGAGATAAATTTCCATTTAGCATTTTTAATAAAAATTTTGTGATTTTAGTTTTTAAGCTGAACAATATTAATAAACATATGAAAAAAAACTAGCCAACTCTTTACACTCTTCTATAGAATTGACTGAAAAAATTAATATCTATTATAAAAAATCTTAATGATTATAACATTAAGCTCATAATTTAATAAATCCTCAGATAAAACAAATAAATGTGATTTATAGTTATTAAATATCAATCGCAATATCATTTTAAATTCACATTTAAAACATAATAATTCATCTTGCTTTATTTTTTTTGTAATAGACGATTCACACTATTTTTATTTAATATTTTTAATAATCTTACTGTCTAAATTACAAATATAAAAAATTTACAATTTACGTTTATCATTTCTACCTTTATACCATTCTAAAGATTTATCTTCTGTAGTTTTTTCAGCAGGCAATACAGAAAAGGTAAACATTTTGGGGATATTTTTAGATTCAGAATTTTCTAAAATAATATTTTCTGCCAATTCAGCATTATTTAAATATCTAGCCTCTAAGTTAGAAACTATATTTAGAACATTTCTATAATCTATATAATTGTCATTTGTAAATGTAAATATCCATCTTTGTAAATCATTTCTTATAATCTGTACTTTATGTTCTTTCATATCTTTAATATTATACATAATTAAAAATAATATTTGATCCGTGACTAGCTTATTTCTTAAAGCAAAAAGCCACGTTTCTTTGTAGTAAAATTTACCATCTGTTAAATTTGTAATTTCAGATATTTTTTCTTTACCTTTAATTTTAGAAACTAAATCAATAAAGTTTAATATAAAATCAGTATAATCTAATATTACTTTATGTTTCATTTGTTGATTACTCATATTTAAGGCGAAAATTATATGCTCGAGAATATATACGAAATTTAAAAAGTCATCAGACAGTTTTTTTTGTTTTATGCATTTTAAAATATTTTTAAATTTTACTGGTTTTTTTGCATTAATATTTTCTATTACGTACAAAGGTGTTTTAATCTGATTTGAAGGATGATCGGTGTCAAATAATATAAGAAGGAGTCGATCTACAGACCATTCCTCAAATCTCATTTTCTTGAGCTCTAAAAGATATTTTAAAATTTTTGAGTCATTACGGATATGTCTTTCCTCCAATTCTTCTAAAATTTGCTTATTAATAGTTTTTGATGGATAAATTAAGTCAAGAGAAGATTTCAATTCTTGATCTGACATGTTCTTAAAACGCCTTATTATATTTTTCATTGGGGGTTAATAAACAAAAGTTAATTATTTCTTAAGTTATATTCCTTTCATTAACTTTTATTTTCTTTGATTCTTATATTAGATTTATCTACTTTATGCAATTTTAAAATTTATTGTAATTTAACAAATAGGTGAATAAATTTATATTCAATTTATAGAAATTAGAAATAAAACAATTGTAATTATAGCACATTAAAAAAATCTTGTAAGTTATTGCATACTTTTACCCTTACGTTATAAACATTTTGGATTAAAACCTATAAGGTATTATATAATAGTTTTGAACTAAATAATATAAAGAAAAATTTACAATAATCAATTTCTTTCATTCAACTTCAGCATAGGCCTTTTTTTACTACTTCACTAAACTGTATTTATTTACCGTTATGCGCTCAGGTGAAGATTTTCTTAATTCATTGAAAAAGAAAACACCACTAAAAATAACTTATGAAAGACCAAAAAAGAATCAGTACTTTTATATAAAAAAAATGGACAGATATTTATACATTAAATCAAGAATACAAGAAAATAAAAAATATTTCTTAGAGATTCTTAATAAAGAATTTAAGCCAGTCACATTTCAGTCAGAGAGTTCTTATTTTACATATGGCGTAATTTTTATAACTCCTGAAAAAGATATATATATTTATAATAACGATAATGAAAGTAACGACACTCCAATAAAACTAAATCTAAATTATTGTAAACGATTTTCACTTTTTCATGGACAGCTTGTAGTTTTAAAAGGTAAAAATTTAGGAGATAATGAATTTTTAGTCTCAGAAATACATTGCTTACCGATTTTAGATCACGGAGATTCCAATAAAGACTTGAAGTGTAAGATTAAAGTAATACAAAATATTAATGAAAAAATAGATTATGATGCAGATGTTGTAATTTTTATTGGTTGTAAAGTACCAGAAGATATTATATCTAGTAAGTCACGCCTTACACATTTTATACATGTGCCTACAATGGAAGATTTTGAGTGTGTAGAAGTTTATCCAATGAATTCTAGAACAATTGACGGGCAAATACATATTTCATTAAATAATCCATGTCAATTTAAATTAGAAGATAAGCTTTTTTGTGTTAATACACTTCAAGTCCTAGATCTTTTATGTGATAAAGAAATTTGTAAAAATGAAGGTAGTTCAAAAAATGATATTTGTGGAGATTTACTTTTTTCAAAAGATAAACTTGAAAGATTGTGTTACCATCTTATTTTTCAAAGGTCCTTTTTGCCAATGTTAAATGTAAAAAATGTTTGTTATAATGTGGAAAACTTGAACATGTTGTGTGCACCTGATTATTATTTCATTCGATCACAGAAATTTGAACCATTTTTTAGGGATATTGGACCAACTAAAATTTTAAATATTGGAGAAAATTATAATTGGGATATAACTTTAGACAGCAAAGAAACAAAAATGAAATTAATTTAATTTTTTTTATACTTTTTTGGTCTAAATTTTTTTTTCTCAGTTTTATTTAATTTAACTTCTTCCTTAACTTTAAGCAATTTTGTATCAATAATTTCTTCAAATTGATGATAATTTTCATTAAAAGTAAATAAATTAAGTTTCCTATTTAGGAAATATTCGATTTTTTGAAAAATTGATACATCATACTGGGTAACTAAAGTTAGCGCCACGCCTTTCTTTCCCGCACGAGCTGTTCGTCCTACTCGGTGCACATAATCTTTATTATTCTGCGGTAAATCGTAATTTATAACGAAATCTACATCGCATACATCAAGTCCTCTACTTCCCACATCTGTAGTAATTAGTACATTATATTTATTTTTTATAAATCCATCTATAATCTCTATACGTGCTTGCTGGTCTTGATCACCGTTAAGCGTCTCTACATCAATACCAAAAGACTTCATTAATGATGAAAGTATCAAAGTTGTAATTTTCATATTTACAAAAATTATTATTTTTAGATCTTGCTTGTTTTTGAGCAGTGAATACAAAAAACATTCTTTATACTTTCTTGCTACAAAAAAATAAAATTCGTCTAGTTTCTCAACTTTAACATTAGTTGATAAATCAATTTCTTTAAAATTCTTAAGAATTTCCAAACTCTTCTGTTTTAAATTATTTGTAATTGTAGCTGTAAACAATAATGTCTGTCTTTTTTTTCTTAAATTTTCTAATATAAAAGCCATTTCTTCAATAAAATCATCTTCAAAATATTTATCTGCTTCATCCAATACAAGTACTCGAAATCTATTAATTTTTAAATTTTTACCAATTTTATGTAATCGGCCTGGCGTACCAATGACAATGTGCGGATGCGTTTTTAGTTGATTAAGTTGATCTTCAATTTTTTCCCCGCCAATAAGTGCTAGGCTTTTAACACCCAGTGATTTAAATAACTTAACAGTTTTATCAATTTGTAGTGCCAATTCTCGTGTAGGAGTAATTATTAAGCAGTAAAAAGATTTATTTGTATTTAATAAATTGTGTAAAATAGGTACTAAAAACGAAAATGTTTTACCGGTACCGGTACTAGAAATTCCTAAAATATCATGGCCATTTAATATTAAAGGTACTGTTTTATGTTGTATAGGTGTCATATAAATGATATTATTATCTTTTAATATTTTAACTATTTGTTTGTCAATTTTTTGATCTTCAAAATTCATAAGAACGGGTAAAAAATAAATAACGTAATAAATAAAACATAAAATAATTTAATTAAATAACATCTCCATTGTCTTGTTCACTTGATTTTGAGTCTTCATCATCTTCACCTGTGATTTTATAATCTCCATCTTCAGAACTATTTATTGTTTCACATTCATTTTCATCATCCCATTCTAAGTCAGAAATATTCTCCTTATCAACCTCGTCAACTTCAGATTGTAAATTAAACTGGAAGAAGTCGCAGATTTCTGGCGACATAATTTCGGGATATAAATAACTTTTAATTTTTTCTAAATCTGTAAAAATTGATTCGTTATATCTATCGGAATATCGCTCTATATCTTTTTCTACTGGAAAATTTATAGAATGCTTTTTTAAATATGTCTTAATTTTGCGTTCAGTATCCATTGTTACATTGTCTGGATCTGGAAATTCAAAGTTTAAATTAGAAAAATACGGTGTTTCCATAAAAGGATAAAAAAATAGTACTAATTTTTTATTGTTGCTTTTTTGATTCTTCCAGTGATTGTCTTATAGCTTCTGCAAGTTCAGGATCATCTTCTTCTTCATTTTCAGTAACAATGTTATAAATGTTATTGTAGTCATCTTGAGGTAAAACACGCACCACTTTAAAATTATAATATTCTATCTCCTTACTTAAAATATCATAATAAACAAGACCTTCACCAAAACACACTATTGTTATTGCAATTCCATGTGTAAGAATTTCAAAAATTTTACTGTACACGTCCTCTTCCAAAGATTTATCAATTTTTGTGCCTATGAAAAAAATTAATTTTTTCGTTGTTATTTCTTGCTGCATAAATGAGCTAATACTTTGAGAAAGAGATCTAACATAATCGGGATTTCTGTACAATCCACATGTGTTTAAAAAAGTATACAAATAATCTTTTTGTTTTGTTGGTGTAATCATATCATTGTATTGCTCTTGACAAACAGGTACAATACCAACCATAGATTCTGAATCTGCTTCAAACCTTTTATTAATGAATGACTGAATAAATTCTTTCTGTAAAATACTTCTACTTGGTAAATAATCCTGATTTTGAGAAGGCAGTCCATTATCATAAATAATAATTGTAACCTCTGGCATAGGGGTGATAAAGAACAAACTAAAAAACTTTTAATAAATAATTTATTAACGACTTGGTTTTTCTTTTTTACCTTTATAAAGAGCCATTAATGACACATTCTGCACTTTCACTACTTTATAAGAAATTCCGGGAATATCTCCGCATGACTTACCCTTCTTACCAAAACCTTCTACCACCACTTCATCGTTATGTTCAATGTAATTTAAAGAACCATCATAAGGAACAAATGCAGAAATTTTTTTTCCTGTTTTTATAAGCTGAATTTTAACAATTTTTCTAATAGCTGAATTTGGCTGTTTTGCCTCAACACCTGTCTTCTCCAAAACTATTCCCTTTGCTTGTGGTCCTGTACCAATCTTCGAATGCTTATATTTAGTACCCAAGATCCTCTTTCTGTAATATGGATCAGATCTTCTTTTAATTTTTCGTGATTTTATTAAATCATTTGCAGCGTATAGGCCATTCATAGGGGTAAATTTTTAGAAAAAAATTGTATAATTTTTTAATCCATGTCGAGGAAAGAATTAGATGAATGTATGAAAGATATAAAAAAATACATTGAGGATAACAGATCACCAAGAGAAAAAATAAATTTACTAAAAAGAAAAGTAGTATTTTTGGGTGCTGAGACTAAAAAGACGACTCTGAATTTTAAGCACATTAAAATGTTAAAGGAACATAAGAAAAAAAAGAAGATGGAAAACAAAGAAAAACTTAAAGCTGCAGGAGTATTTAAAAGACACAATAAAAAATAATATAAAAATTTTTAGTTTATTATATCCCTTTATGAATATAAAAGAGCATTACAATAAATTAGTAAAGAACAAACAAGATAGACACAAATCTGCAGTGGCAAATATTCGATATGCTAATAATTTTATAAAAGCCATTTTTATTAGAATGTACGCTAAACAAAAGATGCTGGTTCTAGATTTAGGATGCGGAAAAGGTGGAGATCTTAAGAAGTTTGATAATGCAAAAATATCTGAATATTACGGTCTTGATATTGCGGAAGTATCAGTTTACGATGCAAGAAAGCGGCATAATGATTCAGAAAACACTTTTAGGGCCTATTTTGATAATTTAGATGTTTACAATACACCATTTGACTTAAAAAAAGAATTTGATTTAATTTCATGCCAGTTTAGCCTGCACTACGCTTTTTCGTCACAAAAGTCTCTTGAAATTACCGTGCGGAATATCAATAAACATTTAAGAATTGGAGGATATTTTATTTTTACTGTACCAAATAAAGATGAGATATTGTACAGATATAATAAAGGGATTTTAAAAAACGAATTTTATAAAATTAGATACGATGGAACAGGAAATTTTTATTATTTCACTTTGAAAGATTGTGTCAATGACTGCATTGAATATTTTGTCGATATGAAATTGTTAAAAGAACTGTTAGAATTTTACAATATAAAAATGGTAAGAAGAGAATTTTTTGATGACTTTTATTTTCGTTCGATTGCTGAAAATAGAGAATTGGCTAAACGGATGAAATGTGGAGAATTACGCAAAGAAGAAATAGAAGTAATCAGTCTTTATGAATTTTGTGTATTTAAAAAATTTTAACCTTTAAAATTTAATATAACATGTTTATTAAAAAGGTTATGATTCTGTCATGCCAAAAAGTAAAGTTTTTAAAAATTTAATATATTTATACTGCTATTGCTGATTTAATACTAAATTGTTTATACCTGTTAAGCTACCACGTTTTATATAAAATTCAATAAATTTTTTTAATTGCATAAAACATTAATTATTTTATTTACTTCTAAATTTTGAGCATCTCTCTTTAACTTCATCATATGTAAGTTCATCCATTTTTGTAAATGATATATGTAATGGAATGTCTAGTGCTTCTATTAATCTTAATGCGTTCGTACTATATACTACTTTTTTCTTAATATTTAATGTGTCAGGAATGTAAGAAATAAAACAAAAAGTGTTTCTCCATAAATCTTTATCATAAAAAACAAAGTCATAAACAATATAACATGGAAAATCTTCTCTTACATCTTCTACACATTTTAAAAAAATCTTTCTTAGGGTCCGTTCATCATAATTTGTTTTAAGTTCACTTTTCATATCTTTACCATCTTTTTTAACTACCTTGTAGGTAACAGGATCTAAATTTGGAATATGAAATACCGTATACATGCCATATCTTTCCCTTAATTTTTGTACTTCCATTTTTACATCATCAAGACCAGAAACATTCATATTGGGGTAAAAAAATATAAAAGATATATTTTAATTAACAAAGTTATAAGTATAACTTAATATACTTCTAACATAGTTATTTATCTCTATTAATTACTTTACAATTTTTAACTTAAAAGTGCGGTACTAATTTATAAATAAAAAATAAATAATTAGTAAAATACAATTGATTTTGGAAGGTTTCAAAATAATCTTTAAATTAATATATATAAAAAGTTTGAATTTAAACATTTATTTATTTTCTAACCCTTCTTTTTTAAAAATTGTGAAATTCTGTTTTATAATCATTTAAAAGCATTAAAATACAACCTAGGATTCGTATATAATTGTTACTAAAAGGATATTACGTTTTGTGTATTTTTCTTTATTTTTTTTTCAATTTTTTGTAATTGCAAAATGGTATCTATTGCAAATTTTACTTTACAATGTAAGATATTTTGTACTTTAAACAATGCGCAAAAGTCTAAAGACACGTTACACAATGAAAAATAAGAATTTTATTTATATATAATAATTTCGTTTTAAACGGAATAACGCAAGCTAGTCATCAATATATATAAAAAGTTTGAATTGCAACATTTTTTTATTTTTTCATCCCTTTTTTTTTAAAAATTTTTAAAATTCTTTGTACTTTTTGTAAAGAACAAGTAGCATCATTTTGGGGTTTATTTCTCTAAGCACAAAACGGCGTTTTTGTGCATTTTCTTTTGCTTTAATTTAGTTATATCAATCTTATACAAGGTGTCTATAGCAAATTTTAATTTTTAATAAATAAAAAGGGCAATTTGTAATTAAAAATAATAAAATAAGTACATACATTAATGTACATCATATATTCCTTAGAAAGAAAAAGAATTCATTATATTTGTGATCCCGTTTAAAACAAGATAGCGCAAGCTAGTTTTTAATAAAATTATATTTTTATTGATTAAGTATTAGTATTTAGAATTAATATTTATATTAGATGAATTGCTATTGTACGATTTATAAATAAAAATGTTTTAACTGTAAAATAACACTTTTATATTTTAAAGAAATAGTTATAAATACAAAAATTTTAAAACACCAAACATAATAAATTAAATATATTAATAATGTTTATAGCTTAATAACAAATTGGGTTGTTATTACAACAAATATATTTTTTAAGCTAAGTAAGTATATTTATGTGTTTTTATAAAAAATCATAACAACGAACAACACCACGTTTATATTTTTAATTAAAAACAATAATAAATTTGTAACACTAAAAATTAATGCATCTTAAAATTACTTGACAAACAATAAAATATAAAGTATTAATTTTAACTTTATTGATTACATTTCTATCATTTTCTTTAACACTAATTAGCATAATAACCTATAATTTGTAAATTAATTAATTATTATTGACCAATAAGGTAATTGGTAAATTATTGTTTCTATTTTGAGATTTCTCCTTTAAAAATATTTAAAAAATTATATGCGCATAAAATATGGCAAATGCAACAGAGAAAAAATCTGGTAAAGTTGTAGTAGTAGGGGATGGTGCATGTGGTAAAACGTGCTTACTGGAAGTTTTTAGAAGGAACCAATTTCCTGCCTCTTATGTTCCTACTGTAGTAGATAACTTTGCTAAAGATGTAATTATAGAAGAAGGAAATGACCAAAGGGTGGTAAATTTAGCACTTTGGGATACAGCAGGTCAAGAAGATTATGATACAATTAGACCACTATCATACAGAGAGACAGATTTAGTATTAATATGCTATACAATTGAAAATAAAAATAAGCTTAATAACATAAATAGAAAATGGTTGATGGAAATTAAAAATTATTGTCCACGGGCTGGTTACTTCCTTGTAGCTTTAAAATGTGATTTAAGAGAAGATAATGATCCAACATTAGATAAATCGAATTTCGTAACCGAGAAAGAAGGCTTAGAGTTGGCTGAGAATATAAGGGCTCTTAAGTTTATGGAGTGCTCTGCGATGACTGGCAAGAATGTTACAGAAATATTTGATGAGGCTGGTAAATATATATATAAGCTTAAAGAAAGTCAATCTATAGATAAAGGATGTGGGTTATTCTACTGCTGTTAATGAATAAATTTACTTTTTGCTTATGATTTTTATTTATTATTATTTTTTTACAATTTAAGTTATTTTTAAATATTAATATGTCTACTGCTTGTAAACAAAAACTCAGTAAATTTTATATATTAACAATTATTCTGTTCATAGCCGTATATCTTCTCATAGAGATTTATACTACTTATCATAAACTAAGCTTCTTTAATCTTTCTTGTCAAATGAAACTTACTTTTAAATTTAAAGCATTAATTTACATTGTTGGGATATACAAAAATTTATTAAATAATTATTATTTATACAACAGATATATTAAAATCATCAATCCAAAACTGCTGATTGACATGTCTACAACTTTACTGTCCTAAAACATTTTATGATTTACCGTTTAAACATCCCATTTTAATGGATCCAATTTTTGAAAAAATGATAAAAAAACATAATCTTAATTTCACAAAGGATGGTAAAGATTTTCTTTATAAAATATACAATGAACAAATGAACTTTGTAAAAGCAATATTAGAAAAAGAAACAGAAGAAGATTTTCTTAATACAATAGAAGAATAAATATATTTATTATTTTTTAATGTCTTTTATTTGTATCCCCATGTCTGATTCATTTCAAAAAATAGAAAAAATAGGTGAAGGCACCTACGGAGTAGTGTACAAAGCGAAGGAGAGAAAAACGGGAAAAATAGTAGCCTTGAAAAAAATAAGATTAGAAAACGAATCTGAAGGTATTCCGCCAACAACCATAAGAGAAATTCTTCTGCTTAAAAATCTAAAACATCCTACTATTGTTAGTTTAGACGATGTAATATACAATATCAATAAAATGTATTTAGTATTTGAATACATAGATATGGATTTAAGACAGTATCTCGATAATTTGTATAGAGAAGAAAAATTAATGGATTTGAATATTTTAAAAAAAATGGTTTATCAACTGATAACTGCTATACATTTTTGTCATTCAAAAAATATTTTTCATCGAGATTTAAAACCTCAAAATCTTCTAATAGACACTTATGGAAATCTAAAGCTTGCTGATTTTGGATTGGCGCGATTAGCGAGTATACCTCTTCGTACTTACACTACTGAAGTCGTTACACTTTGGTATAGGCCGCCTGATTTACTTCTAGGAAGCAAGCATTATGATTCATCTGTTGATGTATGGAGCGCTGCATGTATTATTGCTGAAATGATATTGTTAAGACCATTGTTTTCTGGAGATTCTGAGATCGAGCAACTTTTAAAAATTTTTAAAATTCTAGGCACGCCTTCAAATGTTAACTGGAAAAATGTAGAATCACTTCCTAACTATCAGGCTTCATTTCCAAAGTACAAAGCGATTCCACTTGGAGAAATTTTAACTATCGATGAAGATTTAATTAATCTTCTCGAAAATATGTTTATTTATGATCCAATAATAAGAATTAGTGCACAGCAAGCTTTAAATCATAAATTTTTTGAAGATTTTGTAGCTTTTAATAATTAAAAAATAAAGATATTTTTTACATTCAATTTTAATATTTGTTTTATATCATATTAAGTAGTTTAATTAAGATAAAAGACTGTTTACAATATCACCAGATGTAATTTCTGATAAATCGCTATTAGCTTGCCCTGTACCTAAAAAAAATACTGGAGCGTGACTAGTAAATGTCATATTCAATATTTGTCCTATTTTATCATCCACAGTATCTACTTTAGTGAGTAGTAAACTATCAATCTTTCTATGAATACTGCCTTTACTAATAAATTTATTAAATTCTTTAATATGATCTAAACTATCCACGCCTACTAAAGCTTCTCCAACATAAACTATAAAATCGGGTTCATTTATTTTTATAAGCTTCGATAAACTCTCCATTAACGATAATTTATTGTGCATTCTACCCGCTGTATCAATCAAAATCACGTCATATTTTTCTGATGTAGCAATTTGAATTGCTGTCCTTGCTACTGATGCATCATCTTTACCGTAACCTTTCTCGTAAAATCCAACACTATATCCACTTTGACGAAATCGATCGACGTGCACTTTGAGTTGTTCAACGGCACCCGCTCTAAATGTATCACATGCAGCGATATAAACCTTAAGATCATTTTCTAACAACCAATAACAAATTTTAGCCAGTGAAGTACTTTTTCCTACACCATTTACACCAACAAAACAAATAGAAAAAGCTTCTTTTTTATTTTTAATATCTTTCAGTAATTTTTTATGATCTACTGATGGTATTAATTTCTGTAAAACAGTCGATACATACTTTTTAAATGAATCAGGTGACACATATTCTACATTTTCTTCTTTCAGTTGATTAATAACGCATTCTGTTAAAATTTTTGTTGTATTATAATCAACATTCTTTTTAACGAGATGTAATTCCATTTTCGTTTTAAGTTCATCAACATGTATTTTATTAGAAAATAAACTAAACCCCTTTTTAAATGCTTTTTTTGTTGTAATATTAATAAAATTTCGCCTTATCACCGATACATCTGAATAATTTAATTTTTCTTCTTGAGACACAACTTTCTTTTTTTCTTCTTTTTCTGGTTCTTTTTGTCGTTCAATAAGCTCGTGAAGGCCTTGTTTGTGTCCAACACTTAGATAAACAAGTGGTCCTCTTATTTCATACTCAATTTTATCATCTCTAACAATTTTAGATCCTACTAATATATTTGGGTCGATTGACAAAACAAAATTTTTAACAAAAGATGGTTCAACACCTTCTTCGTACAAAACGTTTCCTCTTTTATTGAATACCACGAAATAAGACATGGGGTGAAATTTTAAGCCCATATGGAGAATCTGCTAAATTTTATAAAAACTTACGAGCAGGGTGTTAATGAAGAACAGATTAGGATTATGAACCCTACATTAACTAAAGAATCGTTGGTGAAATACCTTAATGGACTAATAAAATCTAATAATATAACTGTATACAAAAACGGTAATACGATTTTTTATAAGGCGGTGGTTAATGCATCTGACGATTATGAGACGCTTATTATAAATTTAATCGCACAAAGTGGTACCGAAGGAATGTGGATTAAAGAAATTAGAGAAAAAACCAATATGCCACAAAATCTAATCTTAAAAATACTTAGCAGTATGGAAAATAGGCGAGTTATAAAAAGTATAAAAAATATTAAGAATAATCGTAAAGTATATGTTTTATATGATATTATTCCATCTGATGCAATTACTGGTGGATTTTGGTTTAACGATAACGAAGTCGATGTCGAATGCGTAAAAAATGTTGGTAAAATTGTGTGTAATTATATTAAACAGAAAACATTTATTGATAACGAAAATGCGATTAATAAATATTCGAATAATCCATCACTTTCAGAAATAACGGAATTTATTAATACGCTTAATTTTTTAAATAGTAAAGTTAAAGATGAAGAACTTAAAATTTTATTAAATACGCTTATATATGACGAAAAAATAGAATTACTGATGGATCAAGGTATTGAAAGATATAGATACCTTAAATAAAAAGAAGAGTTATTTGTTATATTTGTTGATTAAATAATAATTCACTATTTTAAACATCTAAGTTATTAATATTTATAAATAATTTAGAAATTATTTTTTAAAAGAAATGTGAAAACTGAAATTTATAAGTTAAAAAAAATGCAATTTTCATAGTTTCTTTGATTTATATATACGCTATATCAATTGCAAAAAAAAGCATTACACAGTTTGTTGATGTATAATATAACTGTGGTTAAATACAATATTAACATATTTTATACTATAGAAATACATAAAAAACTTAATTTTTTTATAATTAGTATCATACATCCTATTTTTTAAATCTATAAGGTACTAAAAAATTATAAAATAGTATTTTATTTATAAAATATTTTTTACTTTTGTTAACAAAAATTTGAATTTTATTTATAATTTCTGAGTAAGTTTTGGGGGTTAAATGTCGGTAGAAACAACAAGTGGATTTCATATAAATGTAAAATGCCATGAAAGACCTATTACAGATTTAAAATTTAATAAGGATGGAGATTTGATTTTTGTATCTTCCAAAGACTCCACATGTTCGGTAATTTACAATGATGGTACTCCCCTTGGCTCATATTCAAAGCATGATGGTTCAATTTTTTCATTTTCACTCAATGATACATCACAACATCTTTTAACAGGCAGTGCAGATCAAACAATTATTCAGTGGGACATAGAAACAGGGCAATATATAGAACAAAAATTTGTAAAGAGCGTAGTTAAAAGTACAGACAATTTTACAAATAAAGATCTTTTTATTATTGGATGCGATGGCTCAATGGGCAAAGACAAGTGCATAATTTTGTACGATTGTAGATCTAAAGAAATGAATAAACTTTATAGCTTAGAAACCAATCTTACAGGTGTTCTAATAGATTATACACAAAATATTGTAATTATTTCCAATGATGATGGTTCAATAAATAAGTTTGATATAAGAAACAATAAGATTTTAGCTAGTAATAATGTACATACTAGTAAAATTACAAAAATTAGACCAAGTGCATGTCGTACATTTTTTATTACTTCTTCGGTTGATTCTCAAGCTAAAATAGTAGATATATCAGATTTGAATGTTTTGAAAACATTTGTATGTGAAGAACCAGTAAATTGCTCAGTTATTTTTAATTCAAATGATAAAGTAATTTGTGCGGGAGGAATTAACGCAAGAGATGTCACATTAAACAAAGGAAAAAATAAATTTGATACAAAGTTTTTTGATGTCATAACTACTGAACAAATAGGATATTACACCTCACATTACGGAACAATAAATTGCGTAGATGTACATCATAAAAATACAATGTATTGTTCTGGTGGTGAGGAAGGTTTAGTATCAATAATAGCCTTTGGTAACGATTTTTTTTCTTCAGGATTTACAAAATTTGATTAATAAATAATATTTTATTTATAACGAATTACAAGCTGATAAATTTAGATTTTGTATCATCAAGTTTATCATAATCTTTATTATCATTTTTAATTATAATCGATCCATCACCGTACCTAATTTCTTTTATGCCACTAGGATAAGATCTTTCTATTTGCCCATTATCAAATTCATAAGTAATGACTTTTGATTTTGCATCATAAAGATATCTATATTTGTCTCGTATTACATATGTAGATCCATCTTGAAGATAATACCTTATTTTCTTTTTTTCAATTTCTTTATGTACAACTTTTTTAGAATCTAATATATTTTTATATTCATTATTTAATTCTCTAAGTTTTTCGATCTCTTTTTTTAGTAATTCTATAATTGACGGTTTTTTAGTAGATTCTACTTGTTCCATAAGTCTATTTATGCTATTTATTTTTTCTTTTATAATTTTTAGCATAAACAGGGTTTCAATAAAAACATGGACAGATTGAAATTTTTTATAAAATGAACAATACGCTAAAAAGACATGCAGAACAGTCAATTATTAAATTTTATGAGGGATCCCTGGTTTTAGAGAATGATAAACATATTTTAACATTTTACCTTAAATTTATATACACATAATGAATACTTTGTACATTAACAATATACTTTTTAATAACGTTCCTGCTTAAAGTTAAAAACTAAATCAGAAATTTACAAAGCAACATTTCTTGCTTTTGTTAAAAATGAAATTTTGCTTGTTTTTAGCAAAAGTTTTTTTCTCCCCTAAAACAAATAACTGTGTAAACATATAAGACAACAATTTATTACAATAATATAAATTATATTTATATTTAAAAGAAACTTTTGAAACATTCAATTGCTGTTATTTATCAAATATTTTTAAATTAAGTTTATTCCTTTAGCATAGGGCAATTTTCATTTATAAATTCTAGTAATTTTTTTTATAAGCAACAATTCTTTATATCCATCATAGTTCTTACAAATGGTAAGCAAGTTATGTTCTTTTTTATTAATTAAAATAATTTCAATATCTTTATTTTTTATAACATTATTTTTTCGTAATCACTTGTTCTTTTTGTAATACTATTATTTAATTTACAATATTTGGGCAGGAAACTCTTACTACCTTTTTGATATTTCTATTCCATCCTTCTAACAAGTTTGTTGTTCTTGGAATACATTCTAAAATTCTGTCATAAACATTTAAAAGTTCAAATAAAACAATATTTTTTAAGATTACAGTAATCAAAGTCATCAACTCTTATATAAATTTCTCAAAATAATTAATAAACAATTTAAGTTTTTCAAATTTATTTTCGTTAATAATCCGAGTTACAACCTTATTAAATTCAAGTTTAATGTGATTACATAGAATAAAGGCAGGTGATAAAAATATTTAAAAAATAAATTAATTTTTTTTATTTCTCGATTTAAACCAAATTAATCAAATTTAGCCGTACAGCATAACCAAAGTGAAATGCAAATCATTTATTTTATTAGTAAAAAAGGCATCTTTAAATGTTGAAATAACCACTATTTTAAAATCAATAATAATATATTCAGATTTACATTAATTAATTAACTTTTTTTATATTAAAATTATATTATTACAATCTAGTGTTGTTCTATGCTTCATTAATATATATAATATACAAACATAAAACGTTAGCACGCTTTATTATATAACAATAACTTTTAAAGTCTGTAAGTGCAATATTAAATGTTCTTTTAAATATTTACATTTTGACAGTATTAAAAGATTTTCTTCAGTGCCGAAAAAAAGAATTTTACCAGTAGTATCATTATAGCAAAGTCATATAAAAAAAATTATTGTTATTTACAGTTTTTTATACCTGTTAAGAATATCATCGTAAACACTTTCTGGCTTTTATAATTATTTTTTACATGTGTGAGAAATTAAATTGCTCAGAGATTTAATCGTTTGTAACTTTATAAGCAAGTCTGGATCGAGATCTTCAAGTGAACGAGCCAAAATGTCTTTTAGTGGTTAATTGCAGCCGATAATTGCTTTTTAACTATATCAGACACCTGTTTTTTTCATTAGTATACAATTATTTTGTTTATGTGTATAATTAACAAAACTTAAAAATTCAAATAAATATCTTCAAATATTTTTTTTATGAGTACAACGTCACCCAAGTCCTTTTTTTAATATTATTAGCATTATAAAGATAGCCTTCACATTCTATCATCAACTTTCCAATTTATTATGTTGCCATGGTTATGGCTACAAAAATTTAAGTTTTTGAAAACAAATACAGCGAATGCTTTGTGCGTAAATATTTTGCTTAAAATAATGTTATTATATTTTGACAAATTAAAACAGAAATTCACAAAAATGTAAAAAAAGGGTTGAAAAATAAATCAAAATTTTTAAATTTGTGTAAAACAACATTATTAAGCGTTACACAAAAAAGTTTTTTAATTCAGCTTTACTTCTTGATAACTTCAAAAAAATTGTTTAGTTAAAAATAAGGAGAGAAGAATGATTATTGTTACATAATACATGTTTCATTTTTACAAAATATCACACTTCAAATTGTTACATTAAATTTTATTAAATTACATTAATTTTAAAGCTTAATAATAGCATAAATCTTTAATTCTATGACAACACTTTTTAGTAAATTATGACAATTTATCAATGAACATCGAAACAATTGACATTTAATTTATATTAACTAGAATAATTTATTCAATTAATAATTTTTTTTCTTAAAACTTGTATTATTTTTGTTAATAGCTTTTTAACAATGATTATTGTTGTATTATTATTGTCAATAGTTTTTTAACAATAATTATTGTTTCTAAAATAAGTATAAATTCAAAATGAAATTTGCCCTTAATGTTTTGTAAACAGTATATTGCTTATTTTAGTTTTGCTTTACTTATTGCTTTAACAATATTTATAGTACTGATAGGACAAAAACATGATACTGGGACTAAAACATTAACTGAAAATTCTGAAGAAAAAGAAAAAATGATTGATTCTGTGGAGGTTTATTCTCTCTACAATAATCTTGTGGAAAAGTATTCACAATTAAAATCTATTAATGAAGAAGATTTTATTTTAATTATTTACTCTTTGAGATACATTGCTTTTATTCCAGAAAAAGATCTAAGATATTTTTTTAGAGCTATTGTGGAACATAATTGGGAATCAGAACGTCGTCTTAAACAAACAGATATCGAAGTTCGAAAAGAACTTGATAGGTATATCAAAACTGTTGATGAGTTTATAGAGCATGCAGAATCTCTTAAGAATATTTTTTTTAGTGATTCTGAAAACTCTGTTAGCTTTTTCGATCAGCATTTAACGTTTTTATTAAAGTATAAAATTGATAATTACAAGATTATTTTTGATGAAAAGATTGGTAGATTTGATGATGAATTTTGCGATGTTTTTAACAAATTACCTAAAGTAGCTGATCTTTTTCCGAAAGACGAAGAAATGGAAAAGGTTTTTGAAAAAAAATACGCTACTAATTTAACTAATACTGAGTATTCTACTTTTAATTTCGTCTTTTTATCAATGTGGGATGATAATTTGTCTCGTGTTGAAATATCTAATTAAAGATTTTTTTTAAAAATACTAGCTAACGTTGTCTTTTTCTCAACAACAATTGCAAAATATTGAAGGATTTCTTTTTTTAAATTTACATCTTGCTTTTAAAATGTGTTTTATCTGTAAAAATTTAAAATTTCACTTTTTTTATTATCGAGCAGCATTCTGCATAACACACTCTCATGATTGAAGAATTTAATGACACAGGCATTATTGTCAATTATTACATCAATCGCTGTAAGATTAATCAAAGTGCTTTTAAATAACAGAACATTTTGTTAATGGCTGAATGATTTTTTATGTATGAAAAAGATCAATCGGTTTATTGATGTAAAAAATTATTGAAACAATAAAAAAGAAAAATTTAACTGGTAGGAATGAAGCATCATAATATTAAAGCGAATATTTTATACCCAACAAATAAATCTTACGTTTTTAAATCATATTATAAAACAGAACGAATGAATAAGACGGTTGTACAGAAAGCATTATTGAGGGGTACCATCTTTCCACTGGTAGCATTCACCAAAAACATTCCAATTACAGCTTATAAAATCACCTTTAAAAGAATGCTTTGTGCATAAAATTATAACGCTTACAATAATATTACATCTTTTTAATAAAAAATAAAAAGAGTTTTACAATATTTAAAAAAAAAGACAAATTCAAATACTTTATTCGATTATTAATTTTATATATATGTTGAATAGCTTACGTTATTATGTTATAAAACAAAATTTTAAACTTATGAAAGCTTTTTTTCAAATGTAAGATATATTTTTTATTAAATTTTTTTGTTTTAATTTAAAAGTGTTACTTTTAAATTAAATTAAAATTCTACGTTATCTCTTATGATTTAAATATTTTATTAAAACTAAAATATATTTATTAAAAATTTTCTGTGCATAAATATTTTAATTTCAATAATGTTACCGCGGCAAAAAATTAAAACAGAAATATACAAAATTAACAAAAAAACGATAAAGCATAAACCAAACCTTTTTATTTATTTATTTTAGTGCGGGATAATTTTCATTCTTAATTTTTTAATGAACCAATTTGTTTCTTTTCAAAACGCCAAAAATTTTTTTGCAATTTTTTACCCCTTAATGAGCAATTTTTGTAAATCAGTGCGTCTAATACTCAAAAGAATGGTTCGATTCTGACGAGCACCTTTTGTTCCTACGTCTAAGGTGTGTTGGACCTTTCAAAATGATGAAATTTGAGTATTTTACATCTTCAAAGGAATTAACATCTAGTTTAAGAACAACTCTTAATGCCAGAAATAATGTAGATAAGTTCTATCTATAACAAGGGTACGCAAGTACTTAGAATTGGCTAAAAGTCACAAAAATTAAATGCAATGGCTGATGCACTCTTAGGTGGGATCCTTCGAGCTAAATAATGGACTAGATGAAGTAGAATATGAAGATTTCACGGAATCTATTCTAAAAGATTCTGTAGCACGCTGGCCTAAACTGGTAGGAGACGTGTGGTCAACGCAGTCCATAAAAATGTCGGGCTGGAGATTTGACGGTGTAAGGAGGTGTGCATAAAAATACAAGTGTGATACTAATGACCTTTGATGCTAATGCGATGATGTTTTTTGTTGGGTTATTTTAACCATGCCTATAGTTATATTTGCCGTGAACCATTTTGGGCGGGTATATATTAAATGATAACAGATTCTTTCGGAGCCAAAGTCCAATGAGTATTGTAGAACTCGCTGCATCAATAAGTTTAAAAAGGAGGGAGTTTTGGTGGATAAGAATCCCACAGTACCAGTTTGACAAGGATCACAGCCCCAAGTTACTCTTATCTTTATGCAAGGTTTCTTCCTTCCTTTCGTACAGTAATAAAAGCAGTTTTTGTTGGATAAATGGTCAAAAAGGAAACCAAGTTGTAGTTATAGATGACTATATATAGTCACAAGACAAAAGAAAATGGCGAAAAAATAATTTAGAAATGTTCCAATACCCATTGTAAAGCACTAGCAATAACATCTAATAAGATATGAAAAAATAAGGTGGTATTCATATTATATTTATATGAGAAAGTAGTATTAAGAAAATTTTGTTCTTGTATAGTACCCGTTTAATTACATTAGAAGAATTGTCATATGGTTTAAGAGGAGTAATCAAATTGGTTTGTTAATTTTTTTTTGGAGTAAAAAATTTTTGGGCGTTTTGAACTAGAATCGAACTAATTATCTATTATTGCAACTTAAAATGTCATATGTATTAAAGCTAAATTTAATTATTGGTACTGTTGGAACAAATATGCTCGATGGCTACATAAAATAAATAAGAAAATTATTTAATTACACAACTCAGTGTAATTCTACTAATAAAAAACCTTCTAGTATTCGTAAATCTTTTACAAATAAAAACTTTAATAAAAACAATTTTAACTTAAGAATTTACATTTTTTACTGTAGCACCATTGAATGCATTCTTGTCAGAAGCAAAATTCCTGGAAAACACGCCATTTTGATTTAGTAGTCTTCAAAAATTTGTTTAAAATAATAGCATGTTGTATATCACAAAAATGGCTTTGTATAAAGTATTACCTTTTTTATATTTTTAGAAAAAATGGTTGTTTAGTTAAACAGAACGGAAGGAAAATGATTGTTGTACAATAATTATTTTA